>NW_020956876.1:65062-74120 GCF_003031625.1 Empidonax traillii
CAGCCCATCGCCCCGTCCTCCCACCTGCCCGTGTCCTTTACAGTCCGTGGTCATTCCCCTCCCTCCTGTCCACCTCAATCACCCTTTGACAGCGGCATGTTGAGTGACACCCCTTCAGCTGTCCCGTTGCTGGGAGGGCGCTTGGGCAGTTTATCCCTTTTTTCCGATGTTGCAGCTCGGTCCTGCCAGGAAAAAAAAAGTAAAAAAAAAAGCCCAAGAAACAAACCCATTTATTGCAGGTACATCAGTTTAATATTTTAATGGCTAGGAGGATGCAGGAGGGGAAGGATGGAGGTGAAATCCTGATGGACTCTGCTTAGTGGTGATCAGGCAGGACAGGAGGAGCTGGGCTTTCACAAGCGCTGGGGTCAGACAGCAAGGGCTGAGCCCAACCAGTTCCACAAGTCAGACTAGTACAGCCAGGATCCTCCCCACCCTGGGGTCATTAAAAATGTGCCTTTTTATCTCTTCTCCATCAAAGCTGTTTAAAAAATAAGATCCCTGGGAGACTGGAACTTAATCCACTGGTGTGGGTGAAAGTTTGCAGAGAGGTTTTGACCAGCAAATAACATTAATCACGGAGTCCTAGAACGGCTTGGGTTGGAAGGGACCTGAAAGATCATCCTGTTCCTATGGGCAGGGACACCTTCCATTAGACCAGGTTGCTCCAAGCCCCACCCAGCCTGGCCCTGAACACTTCCAGGGATGGGGCATCCACGACTTCTCTGGGCAACCTGTGCCAGGGCCTCACCACCCTCACAGTCAAGAATTAATGAGGTGTCTGGGTGCCTCAGAGCATATCTTAGATCTCCTTCCCTCCTTGAGAGAGGGTAGTGCTATCAAAATGTTGTTTATGATTGGGAAACTGAGGCACTGGATGAAGTGTCCAAATTCTTGGAAGAAGTTTATGGCACAGTGAGGACTTAAAAACGTCTCACTCTTTATTCTCTGTCTAAACTAGTAAATTCAGTATGACTGGCACAGCTGGCCATGATGCCAAACGGCTCACATGGGTATTATAAAAGCCTTTTAACCTTCAAAACAGGATTGCTGCATCCAGCTGCCTGTTGGGATGTGTTTCATCCCGTGCAGACTCCTGAACCGTGCCTGGAAAAGGATGGGAGAAAGTAGTCACCTCAGCCAAAACCTTGCTGAGGATGTTCCTGGAGTGAGGAAGGTGAAGTTCCTGCACCCAGCAGCGTTGCCTGGTCCTGTTTAATTTACTTCAGGGCATTGCTGTCTCAGATGGTTTTATCACAGTCTGTCTTTCACCACAGACCTGCTTCCTTGTTTCTGTCCCCATCCTATGATTTCTTTTATCCCAGGTGAATGTTCAAATCTCTGGAAGTGACTACATTGACCATACAACAGGGTTGTATGATCACTTTGCTTTTAACATGTGAAAGAGTTTCCCTGTCAAAAAATACTGAGAATGTTTCAAAAGTATTTCCTCCCTCGGTGACAAAAAACTACACCAAACAACTAAACATTGAGATTTTGACAGAAAATGAGGGTGGGGGAATGATATGTACTTTTAAAAGGTGGGGTTTTTTTAGGTCTCATAGTAGTCGGGTAAGGAGCAGAGTGATTTGTAGGAGCAGGTTGACTTGTAATTTGCTCCTGAGAAAGATGAAGATGTTTCCAAATTCCAACATAAGGAAAAAAGTAAAAGAGGGGGGAGAAGTATGAAATAAAGATAAGTTAATTAGGGAGACACATTGCACTGGTCTTGTCTCACTTGGAGCAACCCTGACCCCTTGCACCAAGACAAAAAATAATAATATTAATTTTAACAACGGATGTAACCTTTTTTTTTTTTTTTCCCCCTGACTGAATTCACAAATAAATATAACTATATAATTTGGGAAAAAAAAAAAAACCCAAACAACTTCCTGAAAAATTTATTTTAGCGCTCAGAATTTTTTGAAAAATAGGGAAAACGTACTAACTTGATCATCTTGTAAAGGATCAAGTTTGGGAAATAGCATTCCCCCGCTACAAATATGTTACCTAAACCCCGAAAGTTACTATTGCCCCAAACCCTGTGATACGATGTGGAAGGTAATAAGGATGTTTCCTCTGGGCACAGTCCAAGCCTTGGGGAGATGCAGTACAGACTGGGGGCTGTTCAGCCCCCCCCCAGAATGTCCCCCATAGCTGGCATTGCTTTGCAGAACAGGTGGGTTCGGGAGAACAAATCTGAGCACCTTATCTTTGTTGGTTTTCACGTGGATTCATCATCCTGGGCTTGTTCCAACGGTATGAGTAGGGGGTGAGGGGGGGGGGACTCTGCCCCTCTACTCCACTCTAGTGAAACCCCACCCAGAATGCTGCTTCCAGATCTGGGATCCTCAGCCAAAGAAGGATGTGGAGCTGCAGAAGCAAGTCCATAAGAGGCCTCGGAGATGCTCCAAGGGCTGGAGTCCCTCTGCTTTCTAGGCAGGCTGGGATAGCTGGGGGTGTTCAGCCTGGAGAAGAGGAGGCTCCACAGAGACCTGAGAGTCCCTTCCAGGGCCTAAAGGGGCTCCAAGACAGCTGGAGAAAGAGTTTGGACAAGGGTTGGAATGACAGGACGAGGGGCAATGGTTTTAAACTGACAAAGGGCAGATTTAGACTAGATAATGGGAAGAAATTCTTGGCTATGAGGGTGATGAGGCCCTGGCACAGGTTGCCCAGAGAAGCTGTGGCTGCCCTGGAAGTGTTCAAGGCCAGGTTGGATGGGACTTGGAGCAATCTGGGATAGTAGAAGGTGCCCCTGCCCATGGCAGGGGGTTGGAACTGGATGAGCTTTACGGTCCCTTCCAACACAAACCGTTCTGTGATTCTCTGACCTTTCCATTCATCCATTTGAAGTGCAGCTGTAGCAGCGCGAGTGCCGTGACCCAGACAACACGGTCCTTGGGAAGTACAGCTGGAAAAGCAGGATCATCTTATCCAGGTGCTGGAGGCAATACCACCCTGCCCTCCCTCTCTCCTGAAGCTGTACCTGAATCAGGTCGATGGGAGCATTGGGTTCACATTCACCTCGGAGAGAAAGGAAAAGAGAGGAGAAAACATGTTGTGCATGGCACTGGGAGAAGGCCATGACAGAGGAAGGAGACCCTGGTGCCTCACTCAGTTTACCTACCTGCAAAAGAGGGATAAAAATGTGGTTGACTTTCTATTGCCCTCTGGTAGTTTATCCTGGTTCTGCATTACTCTTGCCATGGGAAGATTACATTTGGGTGGCTGGAGGAAGATTCTTCCTTGGCACACTTTGGATGAAGCAAACCAGGGCTGAGAGCGGGGTTTGGTGTCGCTGGAATGGATCCAGGAATGGCAGCTGGGAGCAAACTGGGCCTGTGACTTCCTCTGTGGCCATGTGGAAGCTGCAAGAAATGGACCTTTTCTATTTAGAGCCACTGATACACCTTGTAGGGGTATTGAGAGCAGCAATTTGGCTCAGGAACCCCACATGCAATCATTACATTAGTTCTGTATTTCCTAAAAGACATCAGCCCATTCCTTACAGAAACAAAGGAAGTTGTCCCTCTAAACCCACCACCCTGGCCCACTGAACATACTCATGAGCTGAAAGTTTCAGTCCAAAATGGATAGTCTTTTTTTTTTTCTTTATTTTCATTAAAATCCTCCTTGTCTGAAAAAAAATAAACGAAGTGTTCTGAATTATTATTTTCATTTAATCCTAGTTGATAACCTATAGGGCATAAACTACCCACACTACATTAACTTAATTTTTTATTTATTCTTATTCAATACTTTTAGATTCATTGGGATGTAGATAAAACAAGTTCTCTATAGTGCTCCTTTCTGATTGTCACACATAAAATAATTGATATGATGAATAGCTATAAACTCATTAGAGAAAGCAAATTCTATTCTCTTTCTATTTTTCTGTCTTCTCTGGGCATTTCATTGCCCAAAGAAGCTGTGGCTGCCCCATCCCTGGAAGCATCCAGGGTTAGATTGGACAGGGCTTGGAAGACCCTGGGATAGAGGAAGGTGTCCTTGTCCATGGCAGGGGTTGGAATAAGATGATCTCTAAGTCCCTTCCAACCTAAGCCATTCTGTGATGGTTCTATGGGAAACCTGGATATTTTTTCCATTTTGGTCTTCACTAGCAACTGTTATTTTTCAGAATGCCTTCATTGAGGGTCCTTTTAGTGTGAGAGTAGTACAGATGTCATTTATTTTGCCCAGTATTCTGTAGCTTTAGTGACCCAAAAAGCACATGGCCCAGACACTCTTTGCATTCTGCACTACACCAAAATCCATATATTTTCTCGTTGTCACCACTGGAGTGAGACAGAGAGGAATTATGTTCAAACACATGAGATTCATCTTTTCTAGGTGCTTCAGTGGTGCTGAGGAGGTTGATTTTTGTTTCTGCACATTCCCCAGAGGGATGCAAAGAGGATGGAGGGGAACAGATCATCTGCCCCTTTAGCTGTGCCTTCCTTCCTGTTGCCTGGGTAAGAGTGGCCAGGAACAAGGCAAGTGGTGGTGCCTCACACCTGCTTGCATATTTGTGGGGGTGGAAAAGAGCAGATGGCCAGAGCTGCCAATGCTGGGAGTCCTGCAGGAATGTGGGGCCTGTGACAGCTGATGGAGCTGCAAAGGGTTTGGGTGGGGGAGCATCCCTGCCTGGGAGAGCTGGTGATGGGGAAGGGAGGTGGAAAGCTGGTGTGGACACCAGGATGGAAAAGGCTGTTTTAACATGGAATATGAGTGGCCTGGATGTGGAAATTCAGTTCTCTTCCCTTCAGAGATACCCAGTCCTGGAGTTTGGGCTTGGTTTAGATTTTGCTGTCTGGGTTAGGTGGTGGGAAGTTCAGGTTTTTGACCTCTTCAGACTTGGACTGATACAGAGATTGCCAACAGGTATCATCAGTCCAGTTCCTGGGATTTTCACTCCAACAGCCCTTGCACCTTTCCTGAGGCACAGCAAGCATGGGAGGATACAATAATCTCAAGACAAAGGTCAGGAAGTAGCCTGGTTTTCACCCGATATTCAATGAAATCTCCTAAAGAAGTCTCCTGAATCTTGGCATTCTCTAAACTGGCTGTTGTTGGGTTTGTTTTGGCAATGTTTGGTTTGAAAGTATCTGAGTAGGGGTTTCCTGAGTGGGTTGGAACAAAGGCTACAGAGGGTCCCACCTCCTCCCAGCAATGCCAGAAACTCATGTGGCAAGTACTTCCTGTTTTTTTTTTTTTTTTCAGGAGGTCCCCAGTCTAAATAACATAAAGTATTATTCCTTTCTTGGTAGTCTGGAGAAAAGAATTCTCAGGAGGGACCTTCTCCCTCTCCACAACTCCCTGACAAGAGAGTGGAGCCAGGTGCTGATCAGGCTCTGCTCCCAGGGAACGAACAAGATAAAATGGCCTCAAGTTGTGCCAGAGGTGGTTTAGTTGGGATGTTAGGGAAAATTCCTTCCCCAAAAGGGTTGTCAAGCTCCAGAACAGGCTTCCCAGAGCATTGGTGGAGTCACCATCCCTGGAAGGATTTATAAGACATGTAGATGAGGCACCTGGGGAGATGGGTTAGTCATTAGTGAGTTACCCAGTGTCCCCTGTAAGTCTAGGACAGAGCTGGCAAGTGAACTTGGAGTTGCCACTTTAGATCTCCAGATACTTTCTGAAAGCTGGGAAGAGAGGAAAGACATTTCTGAGGCCATCCAGTAGTAAAAATGTGTCAGGTAAGACTGCTGGGAAGACAACAGCCTTAATTTCTTTGCTCCTCTTACCTGATGAAGGTCAGGAGCACCAAGGAGGCTGCCCTGATACATGGCCAAGGATGTGTTCAAGCAGCAGGGATGTTTTTTCTAGCTATTCCTCAAGCCAGAAAGCCACTGTCCCACTGATCCACTGAACTAGACAGCTCATGACTATCTTAATATATTGGCATGAGAGTAGGAGAAGTGGATTCCTGCCTTCTCCCTGCACAGGGATGTCTTTCCATGGTACGGAGTTGGAACTAGATGGACTTTAAGGTCACTTTCAACCCAAGCCATTCTATGATTCTGTGATTCTAGGACAGTTCCATCTGCTTTCAAGGTGGAAAAAAAGGATCCTGGAGAAGCACTGTTGAGTTCTGACATGTATTTAGAGAGGATAAAAAAAGTGTTGCCTTAGGGTAGTGTTTCCATCTCATACCACCCGTGTTTTTACAGTTAATTAGATTAAGGAGGATCTCCTCAAGGCCCAATTCCATGTCAGGCTTTTGGAAAATAGCCTGCAGACAGGCACACATACACACATGGGATGAATCAACCTGTGCATCCTTATCTTTCTGAAGTGAGGGTGTGAAACTTACTGTCCCTGGCTGCCAGAGGATGTAAAAAACCTCCCTGCAGCTCCCAGGTAATTTCGGGGCTTCACCCAGCACTCAAAAGAAGAGTTTCTTCATTCTTTTCCACTTTTCCCTCCACATCCCTGCAGCTATAGAGAACACGTGGCCGGGGTTCCTTGGGAGGAGCCTTGGGAGTCACAGCACAGCTGAGCAGATCCCAAACCCAAAATCCCATCCTGGAGTCCCTGAGGGCAGACAATTACCGAATAAACACCTAGAAATGAGAAATATTGAGAGCAAGTTGAGCTGCATTTGTGGGCAGGGGGTTCAAGTGGAGGGTAGCGCCAAACTTCGTGTGACTTGAATAAATTGAGTCCCAAATCACCAGCAGCGATTTGGAATCCAGATCGGGCCGGTGATTTGGAGCCTTTGCAGAACGCCCTTTGCTGTCCCTCCACCCTGGAGCTGGAGGCATCATCCCTGGTCCCAGCTGTTGCCTTTGAGGTTTACACAGCTGCCGTGGGGAGTGGGGGAGCGAGGGGTGTGGGCTCGGCCTCCCAAACGCCTCCGACCCACAGCGGGGTCAGAGGTGGACACGTTTGGGCTAAAAGAGGAACAGGTGGGTAAAGGGGCTGACAGAGGGAACACTGGCACTTTTATTTTTAGTGACCCTCCCCCTGCACACGCACACACGGCTGGAAATGACTATGAAATGCATCTGGCAGGGCTGAACAGGCCTCCTGCCCTGAAATAAGGGAATCATCTTGCTTTAGGGGGTTGAATATTCATTCAATTTGCATTTTTAACCCCTGCAAACCCATTCTAAATTAAAACACTAAAACACAGATGTATCAAGCGGGCTGCGATCAAAGCTTCCTTCCTCATCCCACCTGTGGGCTTTGGTCCTCTCCATTTCTATTTCTCTCTTCTTTGCTGGATCAGTAGGACTGTGCAGGAGCAGGCAGAAGGATATCTTGATTAGAGATGAAGGAATAACCAGTTGTTCAGATCTCTGGCAGTACTGAAAAGCTGGGAAAAAAAGTCTTGCTGTGGTTTAACAGAAGTTTGGGGCTTTTTTAAGACTCGGTAGGAAGTGGCTTCTTGCCTGATTCAGGCAGTTTATGAAAACCCTATGAACATAAGAAGAAAAGGAGAAGGAAATGTGAAAGAAGTTGTTTTGAGTGAGAAAACAAATCAAGGCTCAAAGCACTAGTAATAACAGTGTTGGAGGAGCTCCCAGATGAACCCTGGAACACCACTGACACCTTCATTGAGGAGAAAAGTGATATGTGGTCACCACATCTGTCCTAAACTTGTACCAGTGGCCAGGATGCTTGTGTCAACAGTCAGGTGTTTCTTTTTTTTTTTTGTTCAGTGTCCCATCCCCATAAGGATATTGTTGTTCTATCATGCTGGGACTGAATCCCTCCCTCTGCTTTCAGGGCCCAGTTTTTCTGCCAGAAGACGGTTATGGGAATAACATAAACAGAACTCATGTGTACAGTCACCTAGAGATACATTGAGAGATATACAAGCACATGAAAAACTTGAGAAAAAGACTTTTCTGTTGCTGGATGGAGTGTAAAATGTTTGCTCCCAGTGTAACCGAGCTAATGTGGGCTCTGTGACTTCCAACAACCAGAGGTGACTGAGAGAGGTGGAAATACTGCTCCTACCTGCTGGTATGAGGGCAGGTGATCAGTGTGCCCATAAAAAACAAGGTTAATCAAGCCTATGGTGAAACCTATTCTTTGACCTTGGCAATACAGAGCAGCCTTAAGGCTATTTAGGAATCTGCATTTTTGCAAGAGCCTGTAGTGATAGGAGAAGAGGGAATGGCCTTCAGCTGAAGGAGGGCAGGTTTAGATGAGATATTAAGAAGAAATTTTTCCCTGTGAGTGTGGTGAGGCCTTGCAACAGGGTTTTCAGAGGGGTTGTGGACTTCCCATGCTTGGAAGTGTTCAAGGACAGGTTGGATGGGGCTTGAAGCATCCTGGTTTAGTGGAAGGTGTCCCTGCCCATGGCAGGGGGTTGAAACAAGATGATCTTTAAGGTCCCTTCCAACCCAAACTATTCTGTTGGTTTCCATTCCATTTCTTTCTCTTGGTGTAGCAGCTTTGGTGTTCATCTGTATGACTTCCATGAGCTCATGGCTTTTCCTCCTGAGAGAAGAACAACATCCCCCAGACGTGGTTCACTGATGGGGATGTGAGTGTGAGTCCACCTTAGCAGGGTCCCTCTTGACAGTCTGGTGTATGAGACATCAGGTCAATAGAGACAGAGAGAGACCACTAATGCTCTCCTTGAACCCTCTGTGTGATGACAGACTGTGGAGCTTCACACAAGGCAAACGAGACAAACTCCCAACCCAGGGATTTGAAGACGGAAAAAGATCTTGTATCAAGTGTCTGGCTTTGCACATTTCCCTGCACAGCTGGGATCTCTTTTTCCATTTACTTTTTTTTATACTTTTTTTTTTTTTTTTTTTTTAGTCAGAGCTGTAGCATGTCTTGCATAGAAGATAAATTGTGCAAATAATAAAAAAAATGGTGCAATTTGATTCCAGCCCAGAGGAATACAGTGGCAAGGCATCCCCTCTCTTGGAGGGTGAAGCAAAGCCCGGGAGCAGCCTGGAGCAGCCTGCTGCAGGCTCTTCTCTTTCATGTGACTAATACACACAAATCCCCTGTCCCCCGGGGCTGGGGGGATCACTGACAGCAGGGCAGGCTGTGAAAAAGGGGTGAAGGGAGCAAAACTGTGCTCTCCTTT
>NW_020956877.1:0-2989 GCF_003031625.1 Empidonax traillii
CTCTTTGCCTTTAAGAACATTCCCGGGCGTCTCCGCAGGCCGCTGTGCTTCCTTCGTCAAGATCCGAGTTTTCCACCCCAAACTACACATGTGCAAATATTACCAAAGTCAATAAAAGAGAATAAACGATGCGATATTGGATTTTATTCTGAATTTTTTCCATCTCTCTGTGCTCTTTGGTCTCCAGTTCTTTCAGCTCCGGGGTGGGTGTGCAGTGGTTGTGGGATCCTGGGCATCTCTGGCATCTGAACTGTGAATTTGAGGGAAAAGATCCTGATTTTGAGGGGAAAAATCTCTCATTTTGAGGGGAAACCCCCCTGATTTTAGCCTTTTTAACCAATGTTTTGCCTGGAGATAGGAGTATAAATATTTTATATTTTTGAAGGAAAGCCCATGGATGGCCTTTGTGATGCAACAACAATCCCATTCAAACCCTGGACAAGTGGAAACTCCCAGAAAAACTGTGGCCGATGCTCATATTCCAAATAAATGTGACTGTTGACAGCGCGGAGGGGTCTTTGGGGGGGGAAGGGTGGGGACACCTGAGGGGACCCCCCAAACGGGGGCAGCGCAAAATGGCGGCCCCGCGGCCGGACTACAACTCCCGCCATGCTTCGGGGCACGGGACTCCAACTCCCGTGCTCCTCGCCGCCGTGGGCGTGGCTTAACGCCTCTATAAATACCCCCGGCCGGGCGGCGCGCGCCCCTCTCCGCCGCTGCCACCATTTTGGGGCCTTCCCCGGCCGCCGCCTCCATCCGGCTCTATCCGCCTCCATCCGCCGCCCCGCCCGCCCGGACTGAGCGCGGAGCCGCCGCCGCCCCGCCATGAGGGCCAAGGTGAGAGACCGGGGGGGAGCCGATGGCGCCTCAGCAATGGCGGAGCCTGGATAGGGGGCGGGGGGGTCCCTGCGGCCTGGACACCCCTGAGGCAGGGGGAGAGGGATGATCGCACCTCAGGGTGCAGGGGACGAGGGTCTCGGTGGGGGTCCCCGGGGTTGGAGGGTCCTGCTGGGGTGTCCCTGGGGGCGGTGGAAGTTGGGGTCCCTCGGGAATGTCTTCGCTGGGAACAGGGTGGGGGAACCTGTGATGCAGGAGAGGGGTCCGAGTGCCTCAGGTGAGGAAGGGGGCTCAGACCCGCTTGGGGCTCACTGGGACGGTGTGGGACTGGGAGTACTGGGACACTGGGAGGGTGGGGGAATGGGGCACTGGGATCCAGCCGAGCGTGGCACTGGGGGCACTGGGGGCACTGGGATCCGGCACCCCCGTACCGGCTCTAACGGTCTCTCCTTCTCTCCCGCAGTGGCGCAAGAAGCGAATGCGCAGGTACGTGGGAACCCCTGGGGGGACCCCCAGGGCCGGGGGGCTCGGGGGGGCCCCAGAGCGGAGTCTGGGGGGTCCCGGGGGTGACGCCTCCACCCTGTCCCCTCTGTCCCCAGGCTGAAGCGCAAGAGGAGGAAGATGAGGCAGAGGTCCAAATGATCTCCCCCGCCGGGGCCGCGGCCCGGGGCCATCCCGGTGTCACCCTGGTGACACCCTGAGGACACGCCGATGACCCCCGGGCTGCGGGGGTCCCGCTGGGCCGGGCCCCGTCTGTCTGCTCTGTAACGGCCGCTGTGCTGTGAATAAAAGCTGGTTATTAGAACAACGTGTGGCGGCTCCTGGGGCCGGGGAGCCCCCGGCAACGGGGGCACCAGGGCGGCGGGAAGGGGCTCCTCTGGCAACAAGAGGGGGGCAGAACCCGGGATTCCTCTCATAACGGGGCTGGCAATCGGCACTGGGGATGCTCCGGGAACGGGGCAGGTGCGACCGGGGGGCTCCTCCAGTACCGGTACTGGTGGGTGGTGCGAAAGCTGGGACCGGGGCGGCCGGAGCAGGGTGGGGGGTGACACTGGGACCGGGATCCTGGGCGGTGTGACGGGACCGGGAGGTGACAGCGGGACCGGGATCCCGAGCGGTGTGATGGGACCGGGAGGTCACAGCTGGGCTGGGCTTCAGGGGGGGCGACACCGGGAACGGGAGGTGATACCGAGATCGGGAGGGGTGTGGCGGGACCGGGGGGTGACGCGGGCACTGGGAGGTGTGACGGGACCGGGAGGTTGTAATAAATTAAGGTGGGAGATGTAGTTTATCAAACAGGATGTATCTATTGCTAAAAATACTAGACTAATTAAACCTCAAGGGACTATGTACTAGTTATGTAAGAGACAAGATGGCCAAATGTTCTTAGAGTTCCAAGGACAATCTGTATAAGGGGACCATTGCTATCAAGAACAAAAGGGGAAACAGAGAACACCCGAGGAAGAAGTCTTACTTCAGCCTCAACGACCACCAGAAGGCAGAAAAGACCCCTTAGTAACAGCCCAAGCATGCGCAAGAGTACTACCACTACATCAAGAAAACTGAACCAAGAAACCATAAAAAGGGACTTATTTCAATGCTTTGCGCGGCAGTTGGAGGGGCGGTGACCCCCCTGTCGCCCAGCGCTGCATTTGCTCATATTCCGCTTGCTATTTCTCAGCAATAAATAAATTTTAATTGGTACTTTTATCATTTGTGGTCGCAATTTATAACAATTTGGTGCCGTGACTCGGATAAGGCACGGTGACTGCGGCTCTTCGGGGAGGCGCCCCGCGCTTGTTCGCGGCCCCGTTTGAGACCGATGGCTCACTGCAGCCTTACCAACCAACCCAAATTCCGGAATATTGAGCAAGGACAGAACCGGTTAAACCCCATAATATTCTGTGCACAGGAGTCCGGACGAAGACGATGGATTCGTAAGTATACCGCGCTTTGGTTCGCAGGGATTTCCGTCCGGGCGGGGTTGGTTTTCCTGGAATATAACGAATGAGAGGCTCGATATACTGAGCCAAGCGAGTGCGGACCCTTTAGTACTGCGGTTCCCATCTCCCGCGAGGGACTGGGCCAGGAATAAGGGGAGCGAATGTGTGTGTGTGTGATTGTGGATATTCCAGAAGATGGAAGCGAAGGG
>NW_020956877.1:5552-9908 GCF_003031625.1 Empidonax traillii
CCTGGGGCAGGTGATTCTCCCCAGTCCCGGAGCCACCCCGGCGCCTCCCTCACCCCGTCCTTCTCCCCGCAGCACCCGGAGCCGCCCCCAAGATGCCGGACCGGGACGGCTACACCAACGGCAGCGGCGGCGGCGGCGGCGGCGGGGACGAGGTGGGCGCCAACGCCGATGACATCTGCCGGGACTTCCTGCGGAACGTCTGCAAGCGTGGGAAGCGCTGCCGCTTCCGCCACCCCGACATCAGCGAGGTCACCAACCTGGGCGTGCGCAAGAACGAGTTCATCTTCTGCCACGACTTCCAGAACAAGGAGTGCGTGCGCCTCAACTGCCGCTTCATCCACGGCACCAAGGAGGACGAGGACTGCTACAAGAAGACGGGGGAGCTGCCCCCGCGCCTGCGCCAGAAGGTGGCGGCGGGGCTGGGGCTGTCGCCCGCCGACCTGCCCAACAGCAAGGAGGAGGTGCCCATCTGCAGGGACTTCCTGAAGGGCGACTGCCAGCGCGGGGCCAAGTGCAAGTTCCAGCACCTGCAGCGGGACTATGAGTACGAGGCGCGGGGGCGGGAGCAGGGGCTGGGCCCCGCCGGGCGCCGCTTCGAGCCCTTCGACGGGCTCCTCTACGACCCCGACCGCTACGACGAGCACGAGCCGGTGCTGAAGCGGCGGCGGGTGGAGGGGCTGTACGAGACCTACGAGTACAGCTTCGGCAGCCCCCGGGCCGTGGAGTACCGGCTGCTGGAGGAGGAGAACATCCTGCTGCGCAAGCGCGTGGAGGACCTCAAGAAGCAGGTGAACAACCTGCTGGCCACCAACGAGGTGCTGCTGGAGCAGAACGCGCAGTTCCGCAACCAGGCCAAGGTGATGACGCTGAGCTCCACGGCCACGGCCACCGAGCAGACTCTGGCGCCCACCGTGGGCACCGTCACCAACTACAACCACAGCATCGCGCAGACGCACACCACGCTCAGCAGCCAGGCCCTGCAGCCCCGGCCCGTCACCCAGCAGGATTTGGTGGCCCCCGCCGGCGCCCAGGCCGCCCCCCCTGCCAACGCCGCGCCCCCCATGAACCCCGAGATCGCGCCGCTGTCGGCGGCCCTGGCGCAGACCATCGCCCAGGGCATGGCCCCCCCCGTGTCCATGGCGCCCGTGGCCGTGTCGGTGGCGCCCGTGGCCGTGTCCATGGCGCAGCCCCTCGGGGGCATCACCATGAGCCACGCCACCACCCCCATGGTGACCTACCCCATCGCCTCGCAGAGCATGAGGATAACGGCCATGCCCCACTGACCCCCCGCCCCGCGGAACTGAGCCTGGGGGGCAGCGGGAGGAGGACGGACACACGGACCATCCACAGCCTGTGGACGCTTGTGGCTCCCACGGGGGCTGTGGGTGCAGGACCCCCACGTCGGTCCGGCACCTGCCGTGCGGGGAAACCTCTGTGGGGGCACGGGGGGGTTGTGGCTGCCCCCCCCGGGGAAAGGACACGGCCACCCTGCCCGGTGCCAGGGCTGAGTCCCGTGGCAGGGGTGGCACTGGGGCTGGGCTGGCCCTGTAATGTTTCCAGCTATTAAAAAAACCCCAAACCACACGGTCCCGGCGGTCGCTGTCCCGGGGCGTTTCGTAACCCCAGGAAGGGCCGGGGGACCCTCACTGCGGGGGAGATGCAGACCCAGACCCATGAACTTGGCCACGCACCTCTCCTAACCCACGCCCACTCATGAATATGGGCGTGGCCAGACTCCAAGAGCCACGCCCACTGCGGAGTGGGCGGTGCTTGGGGTTGGCGGGCGGCCAATGAGTGGTGCGGGGGGGGGCGCGGGGCGTGGCCGGGTCCTGTCCCAGGTCAGCCAATGGGTGAGGCGCGCGTGCCGTGGGCGTGGCGGTGGGGGTGGCCCGGCGCTGCCGGGAGCGCAGCGGGACCGGGACCGGGAGCGGGAGCGGAGCGGGGATGGAGCGGCGGAGCGGGAGCGGCGCGGGGCTGGCGGCTCTGGGCGCGCTGGGCCGGCGGCTGCTGTGGGCGCTGCCCGCCTACGCCGCGGGGCTGCTCGGGCTGGGCGCGGGCGCGCTCGTGCTCGCGCTCGCGCTCTACGCGGGCTGGCGGCGGCGGCGCCGCGCCCGGGAGCGCGGGATGCGCGCGGCCGAGCGCCTGCAGCGGGACGAGGAGGCGGCCGTGCGCGCCGCCGCCGCCGGGCTGGGCGCGGCCCGCGGGGAGCTGCCGGCCTGGGTAAGCCGGGCGCTCGGGGCCCTTCCCGCGCCGTTATTGCCCGCGGAGGCGGCGGCGGGAAGGGCTCGGGGTAAACCCCCCCTCTACAGGGCCGGGTGTGACCCCCGGACCCGGCACCGCGTCCTGCCCCGGGGGTGGGAACCGCATTTCCCCGGTGGGACCCCCGGACCGGGCACCGCGTCCTCCCCTGGCCCCGCTGGCGAGTCCCCCACCTGTGTCGTGCTGCGGACCCCGCTTGAGACTCCTGGGGTTCCCCGCCAGCCCCCGGATCCTCCCTCATCATCCTCCCGCATCTCTCCGGGTCGCACTGCTGGGGACACCCCCCCCTTCTGCTGCGCTGCAGACCCCGCTTGAGTTCCCCGCCGGGCGGGACTCTGGGGGTTCCCCGTCCAACCGCGGCCCCGCCACATCGAGTCGCGCTCGCAGTCCCCGCAGGGCGGGACCCCGCGCTGGGCACCGCATCCTCCCGGGCCCCGCTGCCCGGTCCCGCCTTCTGCTGCGCAGCTACCCCAGCTTGGGCTTCCCCCGGGCGGGACCCCCAGGGCCCAGCACCTCATCCATCCCGAGCCCCGCTTGCCGGGACCTCCCTTGGGCTCCGCGCCGGGCGGGACCCCCGGCGGCCTCACCGAGCCCCGCTTTGAGCTGCCGGCGGTGCGGGACCCCCGGGGCCGGTCACCTCCCGCCCCCCGCCCCACTGAGAGCCCCCGTGACCACCCCCCGCTGCCCCCGCGCGGGGACCCCCGGTCCATTCCCGCAGCGGGGTGACCCCCCCCCGGTACCGCCCGGGGCCTTCCGGCATCGCCGCGGTCGGGCCGTGACTCACCGGGCCCGGGGGGGCCGTTTCCTGCCCGTCCGCGGATGGGGCGGGTGTGGGAGGGGGGCGCGAAACCCTCCCCGTGGTGCCGGAGGGGTGGGAACCCCCTTTCTCGAGACCCCCTTTCCCCGAAACCTCCCATTTCGTGACCCCCCGGAACGGGCCTCAGCTGGGGGGGTGACAGGGCTGGGCGGGGTCCCTCCGGCAGGTTGGGGAAACTGAGGCACGGGGCTGGGAAGGGCCGTGCCCTCCTCGGCCCCCCCGGGCTCAAGTCCCCCCCGGGCTCAGGTCCCCCCCGGGCTCACGGCCCCCCCGCCCGTGTCCCGCAGGTCAGCTTCCCGGATGTGGAGCGGGCGGAATGGCTGAACAAGGTGAGGCGTCCGTCTGTCCATCCGGCCCCGCTCCCTGCCGTCTGTACAGCCCTCCCTCCGCCCTGCACATCCCTCCTGCATCCCTCCCGGCATCCCTCTAATCCCCACTCCTGCATCCCTCCCTGCATCCCTCCCTCCCTCCCTCCCTCCATCCTTCCTCCTTCCCGTAATCCTTCCCTTAATCCTTCCCTCCCTCCTGCATCCCTCTCTCCATCCCTGCACCCTTCCCCCTGTCTCTGCCTCTGATTCCCGGTGTCCATCCCTCCATCCCGTGTCCGTCCCTCTGGCTCTGGCAGGTCCTGGCCCAGGCCTGGCCCTTTTTTGGGCAGTACATGGAGAAGCTCCTTGTGGAGAACGTGGCCCCCTCCATCCGCGCCTCCAACACCCACCTGCAGACCTTCACCTTCACCAAGGTGGACATGGGTGAGAAGGTAGGTTTGGGGTTGGGGTTGGGGTTGGGGTTGGGGTGCTTCCCCTGGCCCCCCAGGCTCTCCTGCTCAGCTCTGCACCCCCCGACAGCCCCTCCGGGTCCTGGGGGTCCGGGCTCACCCCGGCACCCACAAGAAGCAGATCCTGCTGGACCTCAACATCAGGTGAGTGGTCAGAGCCACCTGTGTGGCAAATGCTCCAGGTCTCAGCCCCCTTGCTGGGGGGCCGGGGGTTGTCGTGGTGAGGACCCCCCTGTCCTGTCCCCGCAGTTACGTGGGTGACGTCCAGATCGACGTGGAGGTGAAGAAGTTCTTCTGCAAGGCAGGGGTGAAGGGGATGCAGGTGAGGGGGGTCCTGAGGGGTGGTGGGAGGGGGGTCACAGCCCTGGGGGGTGTCACATCTCAGCGTTCCCCCCCCAGCTCCACGGGATGCTGCGGATCATCCTGGAGCCACTCCTGGGGGACGTGCCCATCGTGGGGGCCCTCACCATGTTCTTCATCCGGCGCCCGGTGAGTGTGACCG
>NW_020956877.1:12952-40764 GCF_003031625.1 Empidonax traillii
GGGAGAGGGTGGAGGGGTTTGGGGGCCAATGGGATCTGACCTGCTCCCCCCAGGTGGTCTGTAACACCTCAGCCCCCGTCTGGGAAGACGCTTTCCGCTTCTTCCTGCACGACCCCAGGAACCAGGACGTGGATATCCAGGTGAGATCCCCAGCCCCCACATCCCCCGAGATCTCCCCAGTTCTCCAGCCTTTTGTCCCCCCATATCCTCCCAAGTCCTTGTTCCTTTTCCCTCCCCAAATCCTCCACTCCTTCCTTTTCCCCTCCTACTTCCCCTTTTCCTTTCCCCCCTCTTTTTTCCCCCCTTTTCTCCTCCTCCTTTCTCCCCAGTTCTTCCCTCCCACTTCCCCCCCTTTCCCCCATTCCCTGTGCCCCCCCAGTGACTCCCCCTGCCCGCAGGTGAAGGATGACCCCCGGCAGACCCCGCTGGGGTCCCTGTCTGTGCCCCTGTCCCGCCTGCTCGAGGCTCCAGAGCTGACTCTGGACGAGCCGTTCCCGCTCCAGCGCTCGGGGCCCGGGAGCCGCCTGTTCATGAAGCTGGTCCTGCGGGTGAGGGGGGTCTGGGGGTCCGGGGGAGGGGCCCTGCCCCTGCTCACCCCCCCCCGCTGACCCCCAGATCCGCAGGTGCTTTTCCTCGACGCCCCCGAGAAGGGCGTGGCCCCCCCTGTCCCCCCAGGGCAGACGGAGCCCCCGGCCAGCACCGAGAGCCCCCCCCGGCCCACCCAGGCCAGCCCGGACCCCCGGTTTGGCACCGAGGTGGGGAGGGTACGGGGGGGCAGGATGGACAACAGGGGCTGGGGGAGGGATGGGGGTCCTGGGGGGCGGGATGTGGCTCAGGGGCTGGGGGGGTGGTCCTGGGAGATGGGTTGAGGGGTCCTGAGGGGCAGCTTGGAGGGGTCATGGGTGGGAATCGGGGTCAGGACTGGGGGGCTGGGGGATCCAAGGGCTCTGGCAGCCCCCTGCCAGTGCCTGGTGGTCCCGTGTCCAGCACGTGCTGCGGATCCACCTCCTGGAGGCCGAGAACCTGATCGCCAAGGACAACTTCTTCAAGGGGATGGTGCGGGGCCGCTCCGACCCCTACGCCAAGGTCCGCGTGGCCGGGAGGGTCTTCCGGAGCCGAGTGATCAAGGAGGAGCTGAACCCCCGGTGGAACGAGGTCTACGAGGTACCAGCATTCCCATCTTCGGCCCCGTGGGCAGGGGAGGGTCCTGGGTGGGGAAACAGTCCCGGGGGGCTCGAGGTGGGACCCAGGTGACCCCTGTCCCCACCCAGGTGATCGTGGACAACATCCCAGGGCAGGACGTGGAGTTTGACCTCTTTGACAAGGACGTGGACAAGGATGATTTCCTGGGCCGGTGGGTGCAGGGGGGTGTGGGGGGTGCTTGAGGGGGGGGGTCAGGGGACTGTGGGGGCCCCCCAAAACCTCACTGAGTGTCCCCCACCCAGGTGTAAAGTGCCACTGAGGCGGGTCCTGAGCAGCTGCATTGTGGATGAGGTGGGAGAGAGACTTGGGGGGTGGTGCTGGGGTTGGGGGAGTCACCAAAGGGGGTTCACTGAGGGAGGTCTCCCTGTCCCACCAGTGGCTGCCCCTGGAGGAGGTGAAGTCAGGGCGGCTGCACGTGAAGCTGGAGAACCTGGACCCCCGGCCCAGCACTGCCCTCCTGGAGCAGGTAACGACCCCCCCGCTCTTGAGGACACCGTGGACCCCAATCTCTGTCACCATGGACCCCAATCTCTGTCACCATGGACCCCATGTGTCCCCATCCCCACTGACATCCCCACCTCTGCTCCCCCATCCCCATCCATCCCCATTCCCGATCTCCTGGGGGTCCCCACGCCACATCAGGACCCCCAGCCCACCTACCCCGTGTCCCCCAGGTCCTGCACACCAACAGCCTCCTGCAGCCTGCCCGGGGTGAAGAGCTCTCAGCCGCCCTCCTCTCTGTCTTCGTGGACCAAGCTGCCGACCTGCCGGTGAGTGGGTGCCCCCCCCTCAGCCTGGGCCCCCCAGGATGCCCCCAAATGTCCACAGCACCCCCTTCACCCCCGTCCTGCCCCCCCAGCTCCGGAAGGGCTCCAAAGCACCCTCCGCCTTCGCCAGCCTGGCTGTGGGCAACGTGTCCTTCAAGACCAAGGTAAGAGGTGGTGGAGGGGGGACCGGGGGGTGTTTTGGTGGGATTTGGGGGGTCTCTCACCCCTTCTCGCCCCCCCCAGACCTGCGCCCCGTCTGCAGAGCCCGTGTGGGACGAAGGCTTCTCCTTCCTCATCAAGCGTCCGCACGAGGAGTCTCTTCAGCTGCAGGTCTCTACCCCCCCCAGGGTGGGGGTCCCGTCCCCACAGCCCCCTGGGGGTCCCATGTGGGGGTCCTGAGCTCCCTGTGCCCGCAGGTGAAGGAGGAGGGGGGGCAGCCCCTGGGCAGCCTCAGCCTGCCCCTGCCACAGCTCCTGGCCTCGGAGGGGCTGGCTCTGGACGGATGGTTCCCCCTGGCCGGGGGGGGCCCCGGCACCCAGATCCTGCTGCGGGCGCAGCTGGGGGTGAGTGGGGTCCTGGATGGGGGGGGGAGATGGGGCAAGGTGAGACCCCCCCCCCCTCACCACCCCTCTCGCCCCCCAGGTCCTGGTGTCGCAGCAGGTGGAGGCGGGGGCCGGCGGGTCCCTGGAGGGGGGGGACACGGACCCCCAGCCCACAGAGGCGCGTGGGGAGCAGGAGGAGGAGGAGGAGTGCGGGACGGGGGGGCTGCGCCAGCGCCTGCCCCCTGTGGACAGGTGGGAAGGGGGGGCACGAGCCCCCTCCCGAGCCCCCAGCCCCACATTCCAGGGAGGGGGGTCTTTGGGG
This sequence comes from Empidonax traillii, assembly GCF_003031625.1. Lineage (NCBI taxonomy): Eukaryota > Metazoa > Chordata > Aves > Passeriformes > Tyrannidae > Empidonax > Empidonax traillii. The sequence continues at coordinate 15,787 of NW_020956877.1, forward strand.
GTGCTGACCCTCTGCCCCCACAGCCCCCCTGAGCCAGCAGAGGGTCCCCGGCTCCAGCTCACGCTCTGGTACCACCGGGACGAGAGGAAGCTGGTGGCCATCGTCCACGCCTGCAGGTGAGGCTGGGGAGGGGGGCTCGGGGCCGGGACCCCCAGGCTGGGTCCCCCCTCTGAGCCCTCATAACCCCCCCCAGGGAGCTGCGGGCGGCGGCGAAGGAGCTGCCAGACCCCTACGTGTCCCTGGTGCTGCTCCCCGACCGCAGCCGCGGCACCAAGAGGAAAACCAGCGTGCAGAGGAAGACCCTGAACCCCGATTTCAACGAGAGGTAAGGAGGGTGAGGGAGGGGCCCTGTGCCACCCAGTACGGCCCAGTACAGCCCAGTACAGCCCAGTGTCCCCAGGTTCGAGTGGGACCTGTCCCTGGAGGAAGTGTCACGGAGGAGGCTGGAAGCTCATGTCAAATCCACCCTGTCCTTCATGACACGGGAGAAGGAGGCGCTGGGGAAGGTAGGGGGGGCCCAGGGGGATCCGGGGGGGGGATTTGAGACAGGTCTGGGAGGTCCGGGGGACCAGGGAGTCCCCTGAGCCTTTGCTCTCCCGCAGCTCCATCTGAACCTGGCGCAGGTGGATCTGTCCGAGGGGGGATCCCACTGGTGAGTGGGGCTGAGGGGCTGTGCTGAATGGGGGGAGGGCTCTGGGGGGTCTCTGGAGTGGGGAGGGGGGGCTGTGTCCCCCCCATACCCCCTCACCTCTCTCCCTGCACAGGTACGAGCTGCAGGATGAGCGGAGCGGTCCCTAAAGCCAGACCATCGGCCCCAACCCGTCCCCCTCGGGGGGACCCTCTGGCTGCTGCCGCCCCCACGCCCGCCAAGCCCCCGCCTCGCCATCGACCAAAGACTGCTGGGCCGGGCCCCCCCGCACCCCCCAGACTGTTACAAACCTCGTGCCTTTGCCCCCCACCCGAGGGGCCCTCGGTGTTGGGGGGGCCCGGCTGGGGTTGTGTCCCCCGGGTCCCCCCCCTCCGAGGGGACGCTTCTTAGAGCCGCTGCTGCCACCACCGGGATGTCACCGGGATGTCCCCTGGATGTCACCGCCGGGATGTCACCGGGATGTCCCCTGGATGTCACCGCAGGGATGTCACCGGGATTTCACTGACCGGACCCCCCCGGAATGCCACTGCCAGGCCACTGCCTTGATGCCACCACCAGGGTGTCGCTGGGGTTCCACCTCCAGGCCACCGTGGGGACGCCACCGCCGTGCCGTGCCACCGGGATGTCACCGCGCTGCCACCGCCGTGCCACCCCCCTCGCTGCCTTCCCAGGGCTGCGTCCCCGTCCCCCCCCCGCGCTAATAAAGGGGGGAGGTCACAGCTTCGTGTGTTCCTGGAGGGGTCCCGGGTGTTGGTGGGGTTCCACAGGAGTCCCCAGTGGGGTCCAGTCACGGGTGCCCTCCATGGGGCGTGGCCGTGGGGTGCCCCCGTGGGATGCCCTCACTGGGGGGCCTGTGAGGGGAGTTGGTGTCCCCCGTGGATGGGGTGTCCCCCGTGTGATGTGCCCGTGGGGGGGAAAGGGTGTTCCCAGTGGGATGAGGTGTCTCCCGTGGGATGTCCCCGTGGGATAGGGTGTCCCCCGCGGGGGAGGTGCCCCCCGTGGGGTGGGGAGGGTGTTCGCTCCGTGCCCATCTATAGCCAAAACATCCCCCCCGGGGGATGAGGAGGGGGCGTGGCCTCCCCGTTTCCCCGCCCCCCTCATGAATAATCCCCACCCTCGTTACCGGCGGTGACGCCGCGCGCGGTGACGCCCGAGAGCGCAGGAGGGAACGGGAGCGGCCGGCGCCATGGTGGGCACCGGGAGCGGCACCGGGAGCGGCACCGGGATCCGCACCGGGAGCGGCCCCGGCGGGGGATGCGCGGGCGGAGGGGGATGCACGGGCGGGGCGGCGCTGGGGGGGGGATCGGGGCGGGGGTCGCACCGGGGGGGGGGGGGGGGGCGGATGCGGCGGGGGCGCGGGGGGCACCGGGCGGGCTCGGCGGGCACCGGGCGGGCTCGGCGGGCACCGGGCGCGGGCCGTGGCCCGATCCTCCCCGGGGGATGCCGGTGCCCGCTGACGGCCGCGCTCTCCCCCGCAGTGCGACTTCTCGGAGGAGCAGACCGCGGGTGAGTGACCGGCACCGGGCACCGGGAGCGGGACCGGCACCGCTCCAGCTCGGGGCACCGGGAACGGACCCCCCCGGGGCGGCCCCGCCGCCCCCAGCGCTTCCTGCGCGACCGCGGGCGGGGCCTTTTCCCGGGGCAAAGTCTCTCCCGGGCGGGGCCGTTCGTTCCGGGGGGAACCGGGGGGAACCGGGGGGATGCGGAACCGGCGCCGGTGGCTGCAGGGCCGGGGATACGGCACCGGCACCGGCACCGGCACCGGGGGGTGTTTGGGCCCCTCCTGAGCAATTTGCCCTTATATGGGCACAGCGAGCGCCGGCCGCGCATTCCTGCGGGGCGGGGCCGCGGATTCCTGAGCGCTCCCGGTTCTCCGGGATCCGCCGGGATCCGCCCGGGGCTCCCCGCTCGGCCCGGGCACCATCCCGCAGGGCGGCGGCCCGACCCGCATCCCGGCTGGCGTCGGATTCCACCGGGAAACCTGATCCCACCGGGAAACCGGATCCCACCGGGGAACAAAACCCTACCCGGAGTCGGAGGGGGGGCTGGGAGTGGAGCCCCCGAGGTGCGAGGTCCCGAGGAGGAGGCTGTGGGGTCCCTGAGGTGTTGAGTTCCAGGGATAGAGCAGGATGGCAGGACTGGCCGTGTGCTGGGGGTCCCAGAGGCACTGACACGGGGGGCCAGGTGCTCTGAGGGTCTCGGTGCTGCTGACAGGGGGGTCCTGGTGCACTGGGGGTCCTGGAGGTGCAGAGTCGGGGGTCTTTTTGCCTCAGGGGGTCCGGTGGTGCTGATGCAGAGATTCTGGAGGCTCTGATTCGGGGGTCCCGTACCCTGGGAGTCCCGGGGGCACTGACAGGGGGGATCCCAGCAGTGCCTGTGTGGGGGTCCTGGCAGCACTGACACACGTTGGGTGTCCCGGTGCCCTGGGGGTCCTGGCACCACTGACACGGGGGTCCCGGCAGAGTTCAAGGAGGCATTCCAGCTGTTTGACCGCACGGGCGATGGGAAGATCCTGTACAGCCAGTGCGGGGACGTGATGCGAGCGCTGGGCCAGAACCCCACCAACGCTGAGGTCATGAAGGTGCTGGGCAACCCCAAGAGCGATGGTGAGTGGGGAATCCCCGTGTTCCCCCTCCCAGGACCCCCAGGACCCCCCAGCCCTCACACACGTGCCCTGTCCCACAGAGATGAACGTGAAGACGCTGAGTTTCGAGCAGTTCCTGCCCATGATGCAAACGATCGCCAAGAACAAGGACCAGGGGTGCTTCGAGGACTACGTGGAGGGGCTGAGGGTCTTCGACAAAGAGGGCAATGGCACCGTCATGGGCGCCGAGATCCGCCATGTCCTCGTCACCCTGGGTGAGCCTCAACTCCCCCTCTGGACCCCCAAATCCCCACAGGGAAACCAGATCTCGCTGGGAAACAAAACCCAACCTGGGCCAGAGAGTGAGGTCTGGGGGGGATTTGGGAGTGGGGTCTCCGAGATGTTGGGTTCCAGGGATCCAGCACGATGGGAGGGCTGGCGGGGGCGTCCTGGTGCTCTGGGTGGTCCTGGTGCTGCTACATGGGGGGCTCCTGGTGCATTGGGCATCCTGGAGGTGCAGATTCAGGGGTTGTTCTGCCCTGAGGGTCCCAGTGGTGCTGGCAAGGGGGACTCAGTGCCCTGAGGGTCCCAACGGCATTGACGTGGGGATCCTGGTGCCTTGTTGCCCCTGGAGGTGCTGATATGGGGGTCCTGGTGGCACTAATACAGGGGAACCCCTCGGCCATCCCTGAGGACCCCCAAAGCCCAGCCAGCTGCAGGGATCCTGTCAGCTCCCACCAGCCCTGAGATCATCACAAGCCCCCAGCCAGCCCCCGAGACCCCCTGCGAGGCCTGGGGACCCCCAGTGTGTGTCCCCCTCACCCCAGGGTGACACAAATGTCCCACAGGTGAGAAGATGACGGAGGAGGAGGTGGAGCAGCTCGTGGCCGGGCACGAGGACAGCAATGGCTGCATCAACTACGAAGGTGAGGGCTGGGGGTGGGAGGGGGGTCCCAGGGGTGCTGGGGGTCCCGGGGGGTGTTCGTCCGTGGCCACACTCCCTCCCTGACCATCATGTCTCCTTCCTTCCTCCCAGCGTTTGTGAGACACATCTTGTCAGGGTGACGCCGCAGGGGTAACGCCTCCCCCCCCCTTCCTTCAGTTACTTCCAGTTTTTTTTTTTCCTTCCTTTTTTTTCCCGCCCTGATGTCTTTTTTTTTTTTAATGAAGAAAAAAAAGGCCGCCTGGTTTGCGCTCTCGCCCTTGGTGCAGCCCCCCCCTCTGCCCCCTCCTTCCCCCCGCATGTCCTTCTGCATGGAGCCCCCCCTGTGCGCCGGGGCTGGGACGTGGGTGCTGCTCTGGGGGGCTGCAGGAGCCCCCTCCTACCCCCCCCGTAGCGACGCCGGGTTCTCCCTGCGCTCTTCAGCCGTTTGACTTTGGTTTTCCTGCCTCTCTCTGGGATTAGGGAAACGGGGGACCGGCAGACCCCTCCTCACCCTCATTTCTTCTCTCCACAGAGCTGGTCCGGATGGTGCTGAGTGGCTGAAGACTCCCCCGTCCTCCTGTGCCCCTCCCCTCCACTCAGTTTTGTGCCTTTTTCCTCATTTTCCTGCCACCACCGCCACCACATCCCCACTGCCCCCGTGTCCCAACCGCTCCCCTAACGCCCCCGGCCCTCCCTCGGCCCCATCGGCTAAATTATTGCTCCACAGCATCAAATAAAAGTCTCAGAACGTTGAATGTGACCCCCTCCCCTCCTCATGTGTCCCCCCACCAAGACAGACCCAGCACCACAAGGCTGTTTCTTCCCGCCCCAGGGACTTGGAATTTTATTTTTATTGGTTTTTTAAAAAAAGAAAAAAAAAAGAAAAAAAGAAAAAAACAAAAAGGGGAGGAGGAAAAGTAGCTGGGTGGGTGTTGGGGGTTGGTTTTGGGAGGGGGGGAAATGCCCATGTGCCAGGTGGGATCGGAGCTGTCTCATAAATAGCCGGGGGGGGAGCAGGGTCCCAGCCCCCCCCGGGAGACCAACACTTAAATAAAATCTGGGACAATCATAAAAAAATACCAAAGCTGGGGGCGAGGGAGGTCGGTTGAGGTGGGCAGGGGGTCTTTTGGGGTGCCTTGCAGGGGCGGGAGGGGCCGGTCTGGGAGGGCTGCGGCGTCCTGGGCCCCGGCCGGGGCTCACTGCGTGGGGGGCACGGGGGTGGCCGTGCTGGGGGTGGGCGCGATGGGGTCCGTCTGCAGGGGGGGGCCTTGGTCTGTAGAGAGAACACAAAGGACGGGGGGGGGGTCACATCTGGGGGGGCAAGGTGGTGCACGAGCACCTCTTGCCCCACAGCTCCGGGGGGAAGGGTTGAGGCCCCCGCCCGGCCCCGTGCCCACGAGTGATCCGCCCGCTCCCGGTGTCCCCCCCGTGCTCCCCCCCATGTCTCACCTGCGAGGAGGCCGGGGTTGGGAAGGAGGCTTCCCTGCACGGCGGCCACGATGGCGGGGCTGTGCGCGGCGGCCGAGCCCCCCGCGAGGTGCGGCAGGGCCAGGCCGGGTGGGTGGGAGTTGGGGGGCAGCCCCCCGCCCCCCGGCATGCTGCTGGCCAGGGCCCCATGCAGCGGGATGGGGGGCGGGTTAGCAGGGAAGGAGGCGCCCAGGGGGTCGGCGGGGGGGTTAGCCATGCTCAATGGGATGGCGGATGGAGGCAATCCGAAGGGCAGGGCCGCGGGAGCATTACCGGGCACAGCGGGGTGGCCGCTGCCACCGAGGGTCCCCGCCAGGCTCTGGGACGGCGGCTGCTGCCCAGGGAACGGCGCCGGGGCTGCGGGGAAGAGGGGTGGTGAGGAGACCCCAACACAGAGACACCCGCCCGCCCCTCCCTCCCCCAACCCTCAGCACCCCTGGGACCCCCCTCACCCAACCCCTCCCCATCCCTCACCGTGCGGGACGTTCGAGGCTCCCGGTGGCGGGGGCGGCTGCGGCGGGGGGGCCCCGGGCAGCGGCTGCCCCACGGGCTCGGCGGGGCCCACCATGGCCGGGGTGGGTGGCGCGGCCAGCGGGTGGGCGGCGGGGGCCAGGGGGGCTCCGGTGGCGGGCAGGGGCTGAGCCCCCGGGGGCAGCGGGGGTGGCTGCTGCTGCTGCTGCTGCTGCAGGTGCTGGAAGTGCTGCTGCCGGGCGCGCATCTCCGCGTACTTCAGCTGCTCCATGTGGAAGGCCTGGCGGTCCGCCAGCAGCTGCTGCCGCTGGTATTCCAGCTGGGGGGGACACGGCAGGGTCAGCTGAGGGGGGGGACAAGCAGACGAGCACCCGCCACCCTCCCGGCGATGGCACCGGCACTCACAGCCTCGCGCTCCCGGTCCATGATGGTCTCCAGCTCCTCGAAGTGCCGCAGTTTGATCTCCAGCTTCTTCATCTGCGTCTCCACCAGCAGCGCCACGAGGGACTTGATCTTCCGCTCCTCCACAGCCGCCAAGTGCTGGGGGAGGCCACCCGGGGGGGTCAGAGCCCATATCTGGGTTGTGCTCCCCCCCAGCCCAGACCCCCAGCCCTCACCTTGGCCTTCACGGCAGCAGCAGCCAGTGCGGCAGCGGCGGCAGTGGAGAGGTTCCCCTCGCCGATGTCCCGCTCCACCTTGGCCTTGCGCTCAGCCTCAGGCTCTGGAGGCTCCTTTGGTGCCTCATCTGGCCCCTCCTTCACCTCCTTTTCTTTCTCTGGCTCTCCTGTGGCGCAGTTGGGGCCGTGTCAGCAGTGTCGTGGGGGGCTCAGTGTCCCCCCAGCCCTGCCAGGCCCCCCACTCACCTGCACCATCACTGTCACCCTTGTCGGGCTCCTTCTCACCCTCCACCTCCTTCCCCTTCTCCTCCTCCTTCTTGGGCGTATCCCCAGGCTTCTCCTTTGCCTCCTCCTCGGTGCTGCTGTCCCGGGGCTCCTGGGAGGGACCAGCCCCACGGTCACTCAAGTCCTGCCTGAGCCACCCTCCCCGGCCCCCCATCCCCTCTCCGGCCCCCTCCTACCTTCACCTCCTTCTTCTCCTCGGCCGGCTGCGCATCGGCCCGCGCCTCCTCCGCCCCGCTCTCCTCTGGGGACACAAACCCGTTCTCAGGCTCTGCCACTGCCCTCCCAGACCCCTGAAGTCCCCCTGGCCCCTCACCGATCCGCTCCGGCTCGTCCGAGGTGGTGCCGGCGATGCCACTGCTCTCCAGCCCAAACGCGGGGTCAGCCTTGCCCGTCACCTTGGCCGCCTCCTCCACCTTGCGCACGTGGGCCTCCACCAGCGCCGTGGGCACCTCCTCCTTCATCTTGGAGAATTCCTCTGGGGGAAGTGCCGGGGAGGCCTCAGTGGGACCCCAGCGCCCCTTGGAGTCCCCCCAGCACTGCACATCCCTTGGGGGGGGCTTGTCCCAGCTCAGCAGGCCTCGCCCTGGCTCCCCACAGGATTCATCCCTCTCCCCACCAGACTTGTCCTGCATTCCTACAGAACTTCCTACAGGACTCCTCATAGAACTCATCTTATCTGCTATAGGGCTCCCTACAGGACTCCTCCCTGTCCCCGTGGTCCCTGTCCCCTCTCCTCCCAGGACTCCTGCAGCCCCCAGGCTGGACCCCTGCCCGAGCCGTTACCCAGAGCCGATTTGGCGGCAGCGGAGGCGACGCGGGGGTCGACGACAGAGGCCAGGAAGGCAACGGTGCTCATGACAGGGTTGCCCGACTGGCTGAAGGGGATGGGCTGGTAGGCCAGTGGTCCCAGCGATGCCTCCGAGTCCTCCAGGTAGGGATCCTCGATGGGCAGCCGCAGGAAGTGCAGGATGCACTCATCCTGTGTCCGGCTGCCCACGTGCTCTGACACCTTGTTCCAGTCGTCCTTGTACATCTCCAGGGCCTGTGGGGTGGAGTAGGGGGGCGTCAGCAGGGGCTGGCAGCCCTGTTCCCCTCTTCCCATGGACCCTCACTCACCTCCAGCAGCAGCAGTGTTTCCTGCTCCGTCCACTCCCGCGTGGCGCTGGCGGCAGCCTTGCTCTGCGGGTGGAGAGAGAGGGGTGAGGGGCGGCGGGTGGGGGGCCGGGGCCAGGCCGAGGGCTGCCCACCTTGGAGGGGACGTTCTTCTTGGTGTACATGTCGGTGCGGAGGCCGAAGTTCTGCATGTCGGCCGGCTTCTCCTTGCCCTTGTCCGGGAAGTTCAGCATCTGCTGCGAGGCCGAGGTCGGCTGCTGAGGGGAGAGAGGACGCTGGGATGCGGCCATGGGGGGACAGGACATCAGGATACCAGTCCCCCCCCGCCCCTCCAGCCCAGAAAAGTCTTCGTGCCCCGTCTCGTCACGGTGTCCCCCCCGCGTCCCTGCTCCCCGGGGCAGGGCGGCATGCGGGGCGCGAGGGGGAGGAGGGAAGGAGCCTTCCTCGGCCAGCGGCGGGGGCACGGACCCCAAGGAGCCGCCTACCAGCTCCGGCTTCCCCTTCACCGTCTCGCTGACGAGCTCTTCGATCTCTTTGCTCTTGCGGGCGGTCTTGGCGTCGCCGTCGCTCTGCCGGCCCTGAGGCAGGCACGGATCGAAGCTGTGCATCCCCCACCCCCCGCCCCACCCCGCGCTCGGCCCCTGCGGGGACCGGGGGGCGGCGGGGGGGGTCGCGGCTGCGCAGGGCGGACGCCCCCTGCACCCACCTGGGGCGTCTTGGGCTGCAGCGGCACCAGCCCCGAGGGAGTGTCGGCCAGCACGTGGAAGTGGGAGGTGGGTGGGGGGCCCATGGGGGTGGGCCGGCTCTCGGCATCCACCTGGTAGTTGATGAGGCCCCACTGCTCCAGGAAGGCGTGGACCCTGCGGAGAGCTGGGATCAGACCCTGCCAGAGCCCCACTGGTGTCTGTGGGGTCCCACACCGACCATCTCTGCCCCACTGGCACTGGACCCGTCAGCACCAAGGTGCAGAACCTGTCAGTGTCTGGCGCTCCACCAGCACCAGGCCCCCACCAGGGTGCCCCAGTGGCACCAGACCCCTGCCAGCGTTAGGGTACCACACCGACCCCCCATCGATGCTGAGGTGCCACACTGACCCCATCAGAACCGCGGTGCCACAATGACCTCCAGACGCACCGGTACCAGGCCCCTGCCAGCCCCACCGACCCTGGCCTCCTGCCAGCACGGGGGTGCCAAACCGCCCCCCCACGCCCCTGGCACCGCACCCACCGCATGATGGCACAGACGTCGCCGGCCAGGTTGCGGCGGCAGGCGGTGGAGGTGAGGTACTCCTGCGGGTTCAGCCGGTACGTGTCGATCATGAAGTTGCGGTAGGCCAGGTATCTGCGGGGGGGGCAGAGGGCTGAGCACTGGGCACGGTCCCAGGGGTGACAGGGGGGTGGCGAGGGCAGGTCGGGTCTCACATTTCAGGGGTCTTGGATTTATTCTTGCCGTTGAAGAACTCGGGCAGGGCACGGCGCTCGATGGCGTGGACGCTGCAAAAGGGGACGCTCGGGGAGGGCCCGGTAGGTGGCCAGGACACCCCTCTCATCCCCATCCTCATCCTCAGCCAACCCTGTACCTGTTGTAGTCGAACCAGGCCGCGTAGCTGGGGATGATGATGTGGTGGGTCTGCTCTGTCACGTTGTCCTCGTGCAGGTCGGGGTTCTTGGCCTGCTCCCCCTTGCTCCCAGTGCCGTTCTCCTCCTCGTCCTGCCCACAGACCAGCACAGCATGGGCAAGGGGGTCCTGGGCCCCCCCACTTCTGCACCCTTCATCATCCTCAGCGGGAGCAGGATGAGGCCAATGGCCTGGGGCAAAGGCAGCCCCAGGGGTGAGGGGGTGGGCAGAAAAGGGCCTTTTTGCACCCAGAAGAGGGGCAAAGAAAGAGGGACAAAGAGGTGACTCCCGCGCTGGGAACACCTTCCCTGGGCTCACCTTGCCAGTCGTCTCCATGCTCTCATCTTCCTGCTCATCTGAAGGGAGGGAGGAGAGGGGTGGTTTTGGGCACTGCCAGGCCGGGGGTCCCGGGGCTCTGCCACAGTGCCTCACTCACCCAGGTCCGTCATGGTGCCCCCCTTCACGGGTGCTGACTCCGAGTCCTTCTTGGTGTTGACTGTGGTGCAGGGAATTGGCACTAAGCACCCCCAGGACACCTCCCACCCCACCCCAGTCCAGCTCACGAGGGGGGAATCTTATGGGGGGTGCTTCTGATCCTCATCCTGACCTGTTTTGGGCAGGGTGACCTCCTCCACGTTGGGGACGGGCGAGGGCTCATCCATGTCCTTTGTCAGGTCCTCCTGCTCCTCCTCGCGGTGCCCGCGCTTGGATTTGTTGTAGGGGGTGGAAGGTCTGGGAAGGTAGAGACCCCCCATGCCCAGTCACCACCACCCCAGGGCCAGCCTCCCACAGCCTCTGTGGGGCCCAGACCCCTCCCTGGACCCCCCAGCTCACCCCTTCTTTGCGTTCTTCTTCTTGGCCTCGGGGGTGGGCGATGGGGAAGGTGAGCGCTTCCGCTTCTTGTAGTTACCCCCCTTCTTGTCCCGCCGGTCTGAGTCGGGGCTGTTCACCTGGTGGGCACATGGGGGGTGTCACTGCGTTCAGCTGGGTGGGACAAGACCCCCAGCACCCCCTCTACGGGGGGCTCTGCACCCACTCTGACCTCGTCCGTCAGCGTCTTGGCCGAGATCTTCTTCCTGCGGGTGACGGGGCTCTTCTCGTCCGTCACCTCGTAATCCTCCTCGTTCATCCACTCGTTGAAGGTGTCCGTGTCCAGGATCCACTTGGCATGGACCTGTTTGGCAGGTGTGGGGGTGTGTCAGGCAGGGGTGGGACGGGGGCTGCAGCTGCTCCCCCAACCTGGGGGACCCTCGTTACCTTCCGAGGCTTCTCCGGTGTCGGGGCGTCCTCCACGGACGCCTCGATCTCGCTGGCGGGGATCCAGGTGTCGTAGCTGCAGGTGAAGGACGGGGGTCAGAGTGGCACCCACAGCAATTCTGGGGGGGTCAGGGGGCTCCCCAAAGTTTCAGCCCTCCCACCTGGGCCCTCTCACCTGTCCGGGTAGTAGCCCCAGTGCAGCAGCACCTGCTTGTCACGCTTCATGACCGGCCGGACCCACTCCTCTACGGGAGACATGGGGGGCTGGCACTGATCCTCCAGCCCCCCCGGAGCCCCCCGTGATCCCAGGCACAGCTCTGACCTCCCCCAACCCCTCCCTCACACCCACCTTCCTCCAGATTCCCCGGGACGGGGCAGACAATGTGGGACGCGTTGCTCTTGTCCTCGGTCACGGTGCCCTGCGAGAGCCAGGGGTTGGATCCAGGGCTAAATACCAGGATGAGGTGTTGGATGAACCCCCCCCTCGTTCCCCCCACCCCAGTGCTGCCACCCACCTGGTGCCTCTTGACGATGTCCTTCAGTTTGCCCAGCAGTTTGGGCTCGATCTCCTGGTGCAGGAAGATGTTGGGTCGGGCCAGGCAGTTGTTCTGGGGGGGGGAGAACAGAGTGGTGAGGTTGGAAGAGGACAAGGGGGCCTGGGAGGGGGTCAGGGATGGGACTTCTTACCTGCACCAGGGATTTCTCGATGGTCATGAACATCTCCACGTTGCGGTCCATCCGCGAGGGATTCTGGAAATCGAAACGCCGCCTTATTGGAAGAAAAGAGCGACTCTCATGAAAGCCACAGCTCAGGTCTCCTTGTCAGCATCCAAAATTTGGGGGGTGGGGGTGGGACACGCGCCTGAACCCCATCAGGGGTCTGTTTGCTCTGGAGGTGGGAGCCCTACAACCAGCCCACCCCATGCACCCCTGCCCGAGGCCACCCCAGGGTGTTCCCACGGAGAAGACCCCCACCCTTGCCCCTGGGATTTCCTCATGGCCCCCCCAAACCACCCAAGACCCCCCATCCCCCCGGTGCAGGTGGGTGCTCACCATCCTTGGTCGCTCTTGAATTTATAGGCCGCTGCCAGGATGTGGCACAGGGCTCCCCCCGCCTTGAAATCCAGGAAGCATTTGATCTGGAAGGGGAGGAGGTGGGTCAGGGGGGTGATGGGGGTGTCACCCCCTTGTTGGGGGGTGCCATTCCCTCGCTGAGCTCCCATCCCCAAGTCTGGGTGCCGTTCCATTCGGGTTCCTCGGGCTGGGATGCAGTCGCTGCAGGGCTGGGGCACTGTCCCCAGCTAGGGACCTGTCCCTGTGTGGGGACACCATCCCCAGGGCCATGGGATGCTGTCCTGTGGTCCCAGGGGCAGTGTTCCCTGGTCCTTGGGGCACAGATGCTGCCTGGGGGCAGAAAGGTGCCCAGGGTCCCCAGGCACTGTCCCCAGGACACTGGGACATGTCCCTGAGCAGGGCACTGTCCCAGGGCTGCTGTCCGTGGTCAGGTGCTGTCCCCAGGTCGCTGCAATGCTGAACGAGGTCACTGGGGCTTTGGGTGCTGTCCCCACTCAGGTCCTTGTCCCCAGCTCACTGGGGCTGTCCCTGGGGACCGGGATGCTGTCCCCTGGGTACTGAGGGCTGGCTCCGGCTATCAGGGTGCTGTCCTCACACCTTTGGGTGCTGTCCCCAGCCAAGGTCCTTGTCCCCCGTTCATTGGAGCTTTCACACGGATCTCCAGGACCCCGTCCCAGGCCCATCGGGGTCCACCCCTGCACCCTTTTGGGGCACCGTCCCTGCTCGGGGTCTTGTCCCCAGACCCCCGGGTGTCCCCCCCCTCGTCCCCCCGTGTCCCCCCCGTGCCCGGTGTCGGCGGCTCTCACCGGCAGCTTGGTGAGGGGCGCGTTACTGACGTGCTTCCCGAACACCTCCTCCTGGAACTGCAGCAGCTGCACCACCAGGCTCGACAGCGACTTGTTGGTGGGGGGCTCTGCCTGGATGTACTGCGGGGCCGGGGGGGTCAGCGCGGCCGCGGGGCCCGGGGTGGGTGTGGGGGGGGCGATGGCGGCGGCGCCGCCGTGACAGGCCGGGCCCGGCGCGGGGCGGCGGTGCCGCCCCATCACACCCTCGCCCACCTACCTTCTTGTAGTTCTTGCCGAGCCAGAGCCGCACGTTGTCGAACTGGCTGACGGTGTCCGAGGCCTCGTAGTACTTGACGTTGGGGCCGCCGTCCTTCTTCCGCACCGCCATCTTGAGCGGGCCGGGCCGCGCCGCCTCCGCCCGCCCGCGGGCTCCCCCTGCGGGCCCCGCGCCGGTACCGCCGCTGCCGCCGCTCCCCCTGCCGGCCCCGCTCCGGTACCGCCGGTCCTGTTCCGGTACTGCCGGTCCTGTTCCGGTACCGCCGGTCCTGTTCCGGTACCGCTGTCCCCCCTCCGGTACCGCCGGCCTCGCTCCAGTACCGCCGGTCCTGTTCCGGTACTGCCGGTCCTGTTCCGGTACTGCCGATCCCTCTCCGGTACCGCCGGCCCCGTTCCGGTACTGCCGATCCCTCTCCGGTACCGCTGCCCCCCCTCCGGTACCGCCGGTGCCGTTCCGGTACCGCCGATCCCTCTCCGGTACCGCTGCCCCCCCTCCGGTCCCGCTGCCCCCCCTCCGGTCCCGCTGGTCCCCCCGGCCCGGCTCCGGTACCGCCGGCCCCGATCTCCGTTACCGGCCCCAGGGGAGGTGCCAGACTTGTCGGAGCGAGCCCGGAGGAGGCCCCGAGGTGATCCCAGGGAAGGATGGAGGAGGAAAGGCCGGGGGAACTGGGGTTGTTCGGCCTGGGGAAGGGAGGGCTCCGGCGTGACCTCACTGTGGCCTCCCAGGACCTGAAGGGAACTTTCAGCAAAGATGGGGTGAGACTGTTTACAAGAGCTCGGAGTGACGGGACAAGGGGGAACGAGTTCGAACTGAGACAGGAGGTTTAGATTAGATATGAGCAAAAAAATCCTTCCCTGTGAGGGTGGTGGAGCGCTGGAATGGATTTGCCGGAGCACCCGTGGCTGCACCGTCCCTGGAAGTGTCCAAATCCAGGCTGGAGCGGCCTGGTCTAGTGGAAGGTGCCCCTGCCCATGGCAGGGGGGTGGAATGAGACGAGTTTCCCACCCTACCCCTTCTGTAATTCCATGTGTGTCGTGCGGGAGGCTGGAGCGGTTGTGGCTCCGAGGCGGGGCGGGGAGCCCCGGTGGGCTCCCGGGCGGATCCCGGGTGGATCCCCGGTGGATCCCGGGTGGATCCCGGGTGAATCCCCCGGCCGGTCCCGGAGAAGCGGCGGGTCCCGGTGGACGGGGCGGGGCGGGGCCGGGCCGGTCTATGCGGAGCGCGGCGCACGGAGGCGCGAGAGTCACGGTGGCCGAGTGGTTAAGGCGTTGGACTCGAAATCCAATGGGGTTTCCCCGCACAGGTTCGAATCCTGTCCGTGACGCCGACGCTGTTTTTTTATGGGCCCGGGGGCCACCCCGGTCCCGGCTCCTTCACCCCCGTTCTGGTGGCGGCTCTTTTAACGGCGGCAGCAGCGGGGACTCCCCCAGCGCTCGGTTCCTGTTCTTACCGGCGACAGCAGCGGGGAGCCCCGGTACCGGCTGTTTTACCGGTGGAAACAATGGGAACGCCCCCTCCAGTCCCGGCTCTTTGAACGGGGGGAGGGAGGAGGAGCCCCCCAGCCCCGGTACGGGGTTTTTTACCGGTGAGAGCCCCGGGACAGGTTTATCCTTTTAGGGGAGCACAAAAGGGTGACCCCCGTGGCTGGAGCCCCCCACGACACTCAGCCACATCCCCGGTGTGGGCCGTTCCCTCCCGGGGTGGTGGAAGCCCCTCAGTGACATTTATTGATCCCAGGGACCCCTCAGGATACGTGGATCCCCCCAGGATGGGGAGGACACCCCCAAACCCACCCAGTTTTCCCTTGGGGCTGAGCCCCCTGTGGTGGGGGGTTTCAGGGTGCAGGTGAAGGCCCCCAAAGCAACAATAAAGCAATCAGAATGCTGTTTATTGATCATTTCAATCCCTGCCTCCTGCCCGATCCACTGGGACCGATACCGGAGGAGAAACGATGGTAAAAAAAAACAAAACAAATGCAAATAAATTAAATTCCCAACAAGTCCCACAGAACCAGGCCAGAGGCGCCTGCCCATGGTACTTGAAAAATCAAATAAAAGGGGGGAATAAAAACGAAAAAAAGGCCAAAAAAAAGTACAAAAAATACAGAACCACAATCACAAGTGTCAGGAAAAGTAACACCAAGAGTGGAGAAAGCAGAGCCAAACACGGGGCAGGACCAGGGGGAGGTGGGAGATGCCCGAGGGGAGATGGCTGCTCCCGAGGAGAGGGGCTGGGGCATGCACAGAGCAAGAGGGGGAAGAAGGGTCCCCAAGGCCAAGGACCCCCCACTCCAGGGGCTCGGCTGCAGCTGTTTGGCTCCGGGGTCAGTGACACTGGCAGTGCCCACTTTGGGGACACCAAGACAAGCCCCTTCCCCCTGCAGGAGGGGAGCAGCTCCCGCTGCTGCGGGGTCAGATAAAAGCTTGGAGAGACACCAGAGAGTGAGGTGGAAAACCCAGAGGGAGTGAGAAATCCCGTGAGGAAATTGGCTGTGGAATGAGTGAGAGCTGCCAGGCAGCAGGGCTGGTCCTGGGGGTCTGGGCTGGATCGCGAGCCGGGATTTTGGGGGACCCACCAAGGGGTCTGGCAGTGCGTGTGGAGCCGTCGCTCCTTCTGTCCAAGAAAGACACGGAACGGGGAAGCAAAGGGGGGACGTGGAGGGGCTGCAGCGCCGGCTGAGCTCTGCGCAGGGTTTACCAGAGGGGTTCAGTCGTGTCACTGAGGAACCCAGAGGTCAGAGGGGACAGTTCCCTAAAGTCCATGTCGGTGACCAGGGAACACCAGCAGTTCTGAGCGGCCTCCCTGGGCCTCCCCCTCTCTGCACCTTCCCCCTCCTCTCCCTCGAAGCGCCTGTCCCCAGAATCCCTCAGATCTCCTCCACTCCGTGTGCAAAGATCATGACGAGTCCCGGCTCGAGCACCATGTCCTCGCCCATGTGCTGGTTCTCGCAGGCCATCACCACCACCGCCTGCTTCCCGGGGATGCGCTTGGCCACATAGTTCTCGTAGTAGCGCCGGTTCATCTGGCGCGTCTCCAGCGTGGCCAGGCCCTGCGGCCAGTTCCGCTCGTGGGCGTTCTCGATGAGCTCGTTGATGATGGACGCGGGGCAGCCGCTCTCCACCAGCGAGCGCTTGATGACGGCCTGGAGCACCGCGTCCGGCGTGGAGATCATCCCGCCCCACCGCGTCACCCGCGCCGGCTGCAGGGAGTTCACCCACCTGGGGACACAGAGTGGGGGGGACGGGGGTGTTTTCGGGGTAGAATCCCAGAATCCTTGAGGTTGGAAAAGCCCTCCAGGATCACCAAGTCCAAGCTGTGCCCAATCCCCACCTTATCACCCAGCCCAGAGCAACCCCTTCCAGTGCCTGACCGCCCTTTCCATGGAGAAATTCTTCCTGATTTCCAACCTGAACCTGCCTTGGGGCAGCTTGAGGCCGTTTCCTCTTGTCCTGTCACTTGTTACCTGGGAGAAGAGGCCAACCCCCACTTGGCTACAATTTTCCCCCAGAGCTGGGGACTGGCTCTGTCTCAGGGCTGCTCCATGCTCAGGAGTGAGGCTGGATGGGGAACACTGAACCTCCCCACCTTCCCCTCCTGTTTTCATCCCAGGCTGCTTCAATCAGCTCCATGATCCCGCCCTCCAGGGAGGGGAGAGAGGACGAGCAAGGAGCTGCTTCCTCCAGCCTTTCTCCCAAGGAGGAAGGAATCTGGCAGCTTCCTGTTTGTGGGCAGGATGCAGGTGGAACAATAATATTCTGAACCCATTGTGTGAGCAGCTCACGTGCCTCCCCCAGCACAAACTCCCCTCTTCGCTCTTGCAAACCATTTCCTTTCCATCAGAAGGCACTTCACCCCCTCCCCAGTCCCTCAGCCACACTGGCAGATTCCCAGTCCCCTCTGCCCCATGTGGAGCTTCCCCTGCCCAGCCCTGGGACTCACTCCAGGATCTCGTTGTACTCGATGGTCTCCTCCAGGTTCTGCAGGTTGGGGTTGACGCTGCGGATCGCCCGCATGTAGGCCTTGAGCAGCTGGATATCCCGCTTCTGCCACGGCAGGGAAAAGCGGGATTTGGGAACGGAGTCACCGGCGGGGCCGCGTGGCACCGATCGGCCCCGCAGAGCCCTCAGTGCCACCCAAGCACCCACACAGCCCCAGCCACACTCAGCTCAGGCCACTCTCCAGCCCCTCTGTATTTTGGTGTCCAAGCACCCCGTGGGACCAGGAGAACCCTGGCACAAAGGTGGCACAGCTGGACCCACCTGCTCAGCCAGCTGGTGCTTGTGCTCCGCCGAGGTCTTCTCCAGCTCGGCGATCCGTGTCTGCTGCTGCTGCACCACCGACCGCAGGTGCTTGATGCAGTTGTGGTTTGGCAGCTCATCTTTGGGCATTTCCAAGCTGCCAAGGAGAAAACGTGGAGGCCCCACGTTAGGGGAAGCTACACGCAGAGCACTCGGCATGGGCGTGTGAACGGCTTCCAGAACTAATCCAGGCGTGGAGCACCAGCCCCGGCACCTGCGATGGGTGTGGCCCTTGAACTGGGTATGATTGGTGATTGCCCTTCTCTCTGGTTTGTCAAAGCCTCTCTGCAGGGCCTTGAGGGAGTCCACAGCCCCTGCCAGCCCCACGGCCCTCAGACCCCAGGCCCCTCCTCACCCGCATCCCTGCTCGCACGTCACCGGGCGCTTGGGGTTGTGCTCGCAGTCGTTGAGGTGAGACATGAGGTTGTCGAGGCGCACGACGGCCGTGCAGCCGAAGACAGCGTTGTCACAGGTGATCTGCAGCTTGGACAGCATGTTCCGCATGATCCGCGGCACCGGGCGCAGGTGGGCGACCGTCACCACGCTGCGGTCCACGGGGCACGTCTGCTGCTGCGAGAACCACTGCGTGATGCAGGCATTGCAGAAGGCGTGCTCGCAGTGGGGAGCCTGCGGGGGGGCAGGACACGGCCACGGGTCACCCACGGGGTCCCCAAGGCTGGAAAACACCCCCCGGACCGAGCCCAAGCTGTGCCCGATGCCCACCTTGTCCCCCAGCCCAGAGTGCCACGGCCAGGCCTTGCCTGGGCACCTCCAGGGGTGGGAATTCCACCACCTCCCCAGCTCCCCCCTCCTGTCCGGGAGCCGTGGAGAGTGAGAAGGTCCCCCCTGAGCCTCCTCCTCTCCAGGCTGAGCCCCCTCAGCTCCCTCAGTTCTCCAGCCCCTTTTGTCACCAGCACCCCCAGGGCCTTTCCCAGCTTTCCAGCCACTCTTCTTCCATCCTGGGGCATTCCAGGGGGTTGCTGTGACCCAAGGGTAGGACCTGGCACTTGGCCCTGTTGATCCTCACACCACTGGCCTCAGTCCATGGATCCCTGGGATGGCACAGACCCCTTGGAGCAGTGTTCCTGCTCCATCCCGGGTCTTGCTGCCCCCTGCAAGGGCTGATGGGGCAGGAAGGACCAGGATCCTACCTGAACCGGCTCCTCCAGGACCCCACTGCAGATGGGGCATATAAGGTCCTCATCAACGTCCCCCTGGAAACGAGTTACATCATACCCCATCGCTCGTCACCGGTGCCAGAACCCTGCAGAGGGGACACAGGGCTGAGGGGAGCAGCCCAGGGAGCTGCCCAGGGCACATCCCGGCCCTCTGCTTCACAAATTCCTGCTCCCTCCCACCCCAGGCACGCCCAGGGCTCTCTACAGGTGCCCTATGAGGGGGTAAAAGGGTCTCGGCCCCCTCTGTGTGCCTGAACGGCCCCGATGCTGCTGCTCCCGCTGCTTATTCCCAATCCTGATGCGATTTTCCACCTGGTGGCTGCTGGGGTTTGATCTGGGGGGTTGTTCTGCACAGTTTATTTGGTTTGCTGAGGCGGGACGTGTGCCAGGGGCCGTTCCTGGTGCAGCCAGACCCTCACCAGCCTCGCAGACGGCACCGGCTCCTCCCCGGGAGGAAGGAACGTCCTGCCAAGGACAGCACCGCCAGGTAATTCCCTTCTCCAACCCCTGAATCCTCTGCCAGGGCCGGCCTTGAGCTTTGCCCCGGCAGTTACTGGACCCTCTGCTCCTCCTGCCCCGTTCTCACGATATCAAAGGCGGTGCCAAAGCCCTGCAGCCCCACAGGGCGCCTGACTCCCGATAAAGGAGTCCCCACCCCAAATCCAAACAGGAGCCAGCAGGGACAGGAGCAGTGGGAGCTCACGGGGAGCCCTCACGAGGCTCTGGAACCATGGCCCTGCAGCGAGGAGAGCGTGGCAGGGCAGCAGCTCCAGCTGTGCAAACATCAGCCGGCAGCTCTGCACCCCCCCAGCTCTCGGGGTGCAGCTCCAGAGCTCCGGATCCACCGGGGCTTTGGATTCATCCAGGGGGGTCATGGCCAAAACCCTTCCCCTGCCAGTCCTGGGGATCCCCTGGGAATTCCCAGGTCTGCCCAGCTCCTTCTACGTGAAATACAAGATGTAGAAACCAGGCAGGGGCAGTTCCTGAGCCAGTTTGGCAGGATTTCTGCCAAACCTCTGGAATTTAAGGAAGATCTCGCTATTTCCCCGTGGATATTGATTTACACCAAAGGTTTTTGGGGCAAGAAACCCCCCAGACCTGGGAGCAGCCACCATTCCGAGGCTCCACTCCTGCAGAAAGCTGTGGGGGAAGGACTGAAGGCACTCCCAGGAGAAGGGAGGTTGGGAGAGGCCTCTGGTTTACCTCCCGTGGCAGAATTCCTCCTGGAGCGGCACAGGGCTGGGCTGGCTTCACTCTGTGCAGGGACACTCCCCCAATGGCCCATCTTTCCCCTCACTCTTCCACAGCCCAGAAGGTTCCTCGAGGGCCCCACGCCGGAGTCAGACAGGGCAGATCTGATCCCAGGGAACACAGAAGGGAGGGAGGGTGAGGATGGTGAAGGAGGTGGGGGCTGTGCCCTGCCCCTCACGCCCCTCCAGCCACGTGGGAAAGGAGCTGGAATTTTCTGAGGAGCCTTTGAGACTCTCCAAAAACCAATGGAGCGCCCGGAAGGCGCCGATTCCTCGTGGACACAGCGGGATGGGGGGCCAAAGGCTGTGGCCAGGCAGAGGATTCCCACTGTGTCCCAGCCTGCTCCCTGCCTCTGTGGACTTCAAATGTCAGTGGGAAGAAGGAGGGTCCCTCCAGAGCCCCAAACCAGCCCTGGAGAGCCCTCGAGGCCCCCCTGAACATGACCTCCTGAACAGAGATGCACATCCCTGTCTCCCTGTGGCCCTTGGCTTTGGGAATCCCAGCCCCATTCCCAGCTGGATCCACAGGGCAGGGACACAAACCCCAGCCCATTGGGCAAAACCTCAGCTCTGCAGTGACAAAATCCTGCTAAAAATACCCGTTTCCCCAAATGCCACTTAAAAAAAATCCCCACCATCTCCTGAAACGAATCCAAGTTTTTTTTCTCTCTCTTGCTGTGAAAAATCGACAGAATGAGAAAAACTATTTTGGTCTGAGCTCCTGGTCGTGGCAACGAGGGGAAAAACCAGCTCAGGAACAGCCTGGGTGGTGCTGCCACAGGGTCTGGGCACCAGAACCTTCGACACCGTTATTACCAAGGCACCAAAATTTCCCTGGTGCTGCTGAATTTTGGGGCATTTTCACGTTCATCATTTAAAATCACGGTAAAAAAGCTCTTCCTGAAAACAAGGCTGAGCTCGGGTGCTGTATAATTCCTGCCTTCCCTCGGCTTCCCAAACACTGCTGGGCTTGTGGGTGCTCCCCACATCCCCCCAAATTCCTTGGGATCGTTCCCCAGATTCCTTTGGATTGTCCACCCACATTCCTCGGGATTGTTCCCACATTCCTCTCTCCCTCCGCGGCCGCCGCGGGGGGGTCTCCCCCCTCAACCCGGAGCCCCCCGGTGTCCCGGCCCCCCCGGCCTTCGCTGTCCCCACTGCAGACGATTCCTCAGGTGAGCGACTCCCAGTCCGGGCCGGGGCGCGGCCCCGAGAGCACGGCCGGGGATTCCCCTCCTCCCGCCGGGACGGGGCTCCAGCACCACCGGGACCGGACCCTGGGGCACTCCCGACTGGGTCCGGCCTCCCCCAGCCCCTCCCCGGGCCGCCTCCCGCTCTCCGCGGTGCTGCCGGGGTCGCACCGGCGCCCCCCCCCGCCCCGAGAGCCCCGAACGCCACCCACGGGTCCCGCTCTCCCCACGGGGCCCCACGTACCGCGGCCGCCGGGCCCGGGCCGCTCCGGGGCCGCTCCGGGGCCGTTCCGGGGCCGCTCCGGGCTCAGGGGCGGCCGCGGCCTCCACCGAGTCCCCCCCGCCCGGCCCCGCCGCGCCGGAAGTTGCCGCGCCGGAAGCGCCGCTCTGGCCCCGAGTGAGACGCGACTCGCTGGTCGAGGCGGGGCTTAGCTCAGCTCTCCTTATCGAGCCCCGCCCTCTCTGCATCGCTATTGGTTGGAGATGCCGTACGTCACCCGCTCTGCCGCGCGCTGATTGGCTACGCTGGGTGATATCCGGGGGCTGCCGGGAGCGTGCCCGGTGAGCGCGCGCGGTGGGGGCTGCGAGCGCCCCCTCGTGGCGGGGCGGGAGGGAGGGCGGCGCTCCCGGTGCCGGTCCCGATTCCGGTCCCGGTCCCGATCCTGCTCACGTTCCCGGTCCCGGTCCTGCTCACGGCAGCCCCGGAGTCTCGCTCGTGGGTAGTCCCATCCCCGCGGTTGTGTCCCCGGTGAACCGGCCGCCCCGTTCCCGCCATCTCGTCCCCGCCATCTCGTCCCCGCACGCAGCCCGGTGGTCCCGTTCCCAGCGGTGATGCCCCCCCGGTGTCCCGTCCCCGCGGTCCCGTGCTCAGTGCCTCGTTCCTACGATCCCGTCCCCGGTGTCCCCACAGCCCGGCGGTCCCGTCCCCGCGGTCCCGTCCCCGCGGTCCCGTCCCCATCAGCGATGCCCCCCCGTGTCGCGTCCCTGCTGTCCCCGGTGGTCCCCAGGCCGGTGGTCCCGTCTCCAGTGTCCCATCCGCGGGTGGTCCCATGCCTGTGCTCCCCGTCCCCTCAGTGCTGTCCCGGGACCCATCCCGGGGGTGCCACAGCCAGTGTCCCCCCGTGTGTCCCCCCGTGTCCCCCCGTGTCCCCCATCCCCGGTGTGCCCCCCATCCCCGGTACCCCCCGTTACCCCCCCAGGGTTCCGCCGGCACCATGAGCACCGAGACGCTGGTGAAGGACGTGAAACCGGGGCTGAAGAACCTCAACCTCATCTTCATCGTGCTGGAGACGGGTGGGTGCGAGGGCCGGGGGTCCCCCCTGACCCCGCGTGCCCCCCTGACCCCGCGTGCCCCCCCAGGCCGGGTGACGAAGACCAAGGACGGGCACGAGGTGCGGACGTGCAAAGTGGCCGACAAGACCGGCAGCATCAACATCTCGGTGTGGGACGATGTGGGGAACCTCATCCAGCCCGGGGACATCATCCGCCTCACCAAGGGGTACTGGGGGGGCTGGGGGGGCACTCAGACCCCCTGACCCTGGGGGGCCCCTGCCCTGACCCCCCTTCTCCTCCTCCTCCTCCTCAGCTACGCGTCCGTCTTCAAGGGCTGCCTGACCCTCTACACGGGGCGCGGGGGAGACCTGCAGAAGATCGGCGAGTAAGTGCGGGGCGGGGGTCTCACCGGAGCTGGGGGGGCTCGTGGGGCCCGGGGGGGCTGCAGGAGGACCCCACGGCCCCGCTGTGCCTGCAGGTTCTGCATGGTGTACTCCGAGGTGCCCAACTTCAGCGAGCCCAACCCCGAGTACGTGGCGCAGCAGAGCAAAGGGGTGAGCTGGGGGGTCCCGGGCTGGGGAGGGGGCAGGGCTGGCACTGCCAGGACCCCCTTGCCCCCTGAGGGCAGCCCCCCGGCTCTGCAGCACACGAGGGTCTCAAATCCTCCTCCGCAGGCCCAGAACGAGAGCGCGAGTCCTGCTGCTTCCCAGACCACCCAGGGCCCCCCCGCGGCCCCCCCAGGTAGGTCGTGCAGGCCCCATTCCCACCCTGGGGTGCAGAATCGCCCCCCTCCGTGGGGGGGGAGCGACCCCACCCTCCCGTCCCGGTTCTCTCGCAGCCCCCGACAGCCAGAACGGGAACGGGCTGAGCCCGGGGGGCCCCGCGCACCCCCCCAGCGCCCCCGCGCACCCCCCGAGCGGCCGCATCACCCGCAGCCAGCCCGGGCACCCCGGCCCCGCCTCCGGGCCCGTCAGCAACGGCAAAGAGACGCGGAGGAGCAGCAAGAGATAACGGGGACCCCCGCCCGGACCCTCCTCCCTCCAGCCCCGGCACGGCCGGGAACGGCGGGGGGGACCCCCAGCCCCCAGCCCTGCGCAGCCCCCGGGACAAGGGGGGGGTGCCCGGGCCCCGCTGCCCCCCACTCGTGTGCCTGTGGGGGTGTCCGGGAGCCCCCCGTGCTCGGGGGTCCCAGGCAGGACAGGGCTGAGCGGTGCCTGGGGGTCTGCAGCCCCCCCACCCTGCGCCCCTCGCTCTCCCGGGCCGGGGCAGCGCCCGGGACCCTCGGGGTGTGGGGTAATAAAGGTCGAGCTCTGCCCACGCCTCGCCTGCTCCAGCACAGGGGGGACACCCAGACCCCCCCCCCGCTCCCCTCGCCCTCAAGGCCCTCCCCGCGGCCCCTCCCGGCTCCGGGGCCGGGCTGGAGCAGCTCGGGGTGACCCTTGGCCCCCCCGGGTCGGGCGCAGCAGACGCGGGACGGGGACGGGGACGGGCAGGGCCGCGTCCCCCCGGCCCCACCACCGGTCAGGTGGGCACGGGTGGGCACGGCAGGGGACTGGGGGGACACGGGTGATGCCAGTGCCTCATTGGGGTTGGGATCCCACGAGGAGAGTGATGATGGGGACGGTGAGACCCCCCCTGGGTGGGTGGGGGTGGCTCCAGTGAGGGTGAGGGGCACCGTGGGGCCGTGGTGGGGGTCGGTGGGGTGCTGGCTCCCGGGGTTTTCCATCGTGGCCTGGCCCCACGTGGGAGGAGAGGGCGGCCACCCCACCATGCCTTCTCCACGTGCGCCCATCCTGCGTCCCTGCTGGGAAGGGGGAGCTGGTGGGGGGATATGGGGCTGTGGGTGGTGGGGTGGGGGCGTGGGGAGGGAACCAGGGGGGTACCGAGGGCTTTCTCTGCCGCCCGGTGAAACATTAACTCCCTCACAAAACCTGCTCCGGTTGCAAAACCTCCCCTCAAGGGCGAGGGTCACCGTGTCCCCTCCCAGCATTGTCCCCACCACCCCCATCTCCCACCCTGGGAGCCCTCGGAGGGCACAGGGGCAGCGCCCCGTCCCAGCCCCGCTGCCCAGGGGTGTCCCTGAGCCCAGGTGTGGGACACGTGGCCCGGGAGGTGACCCTGGTGCCGCCTGTGGCTTTCCCTGTGGACGGACAGACGGACGGGCCACTCGGAGGGACCCCACGTCCCAGGAGGCACCCACGGGCAGGGGGTCTGGGCCCACCACCCTCACCCCAGCGTCCCCCTCCTCCCCCAGCTCCGCTGTCCCCAGGATCCGCCCCATGGGCCCCCCCGGGCTCCTCCTGGGGCTCCTCCTGGCTCTGGGGGCCGGGGGGACGCCGGAGCCGCCGGGGCCGCTGCCCGAGGACGCGGCGCAGGAGCACGGGTATTACCTGCAGCAGCTCTTCGGGCAGTACGGGGCCAACGGGACCCTGCCCTTCGAGGGGCTGGCGCGGCTGCTGGGCAGCCTCGGGCTGGGCCGCGTCCAGGTGGTCCAGATCCAGCACGAGGAGCTGGGCCACGGCCACGTCAGTCACCTGGACCTGCTCGAGGTGCAGGAGGAGAAGCACCGGCACCGGCACCCGGTCTGGGAGCACGGCGGGGACGCGGCTCCCGGCAACCCGACCACCGACCGACCCCACAGGTACCCGGTTCCCCCCACAGCCCCCAGG
>NW_020956877.1:41457-45968 GCF_003031625.1 Empidonax traillii
TCCAGATCCAGCACGAGGAGCTGGGCCACGGCCACGTCAGTCACCTGGACCTGCTCGAGGTGCAGGAGGAGAAGCACCGGCACCGGCACCCGGTCTGGGAGCACGGCGGGGACGCGGCTCCCGGCAACCCGACCACCGACCGACCCCACAGGTACCCGGTTCCCCCCACAGCCCCCAGGGCACTGCCCCGCGCCCTGCTGTGGTGGGGGCTCATCACCCTGCTCTTCTGCAGGCCCCTGCCCTCCCAGACACAAAGCTGGGTGAAACCGGAGCCCGCTGAGCCCCCTGGTGCTGGGGTACCCCCCCGGCAGTACCAGCCCACCCTCAGCCTGCTGGGGAGGGTCCTGGGCTTGGAGCACTCCAGCGCAGACCACCCACACGATGATGTGAGTAACCTAACCCTAACCCTAACCCTAACCCCAACCCTAACCCTAACCCTAACCCTAACCCATCCCCCTCTCCTGCCACATTCCGGGAGCCTCCGGGGACCCCCAGCTTTTCCTCATCCCCCCCGGGACCCCCACACCGCTCACGGCAGCCCCCCGGCCCTGCAGTGCCTCAACGTGACCCAGCTGCTGGTGAATTTCGGGCTGGACTCGGTGTCGCAGCTGACGCCGGAGCAGTTCACGCTGCTGTGCCCGGCCCTGCTCTACCAGATCGACAGCCGGGTCTGCATCCAGCACAGCGATGAGGTGACGCTGCCTCCCCCGGGGGGGGGCCCGTGGCCAGGTAACCCCAACCCGGGGTAACCTCTCCCTGGCCCCTGGGTCCCCCGGCCCTGCAGCCCCATCCTCGGGTCCCCCCATCCTGTCCCCCCATTGCTGCATCCCCCCGTACCCAGTGTCTGCTCCCCATACCCTGTGGACCCTCTCCATGCATCCCCATCCCTGCTCCCTCCATCGTGGGCTTCCCAAGTCCCCTGTCACTTCAGTCCCATCCCTGGATCCCTCCAACCCCATCCCTGCAATCACCATCCCTCCAACCCCAAGGGGCCCCCCTCTCACAGTCCCCATCCCCAGATTCCCATCACCCCACACTCGTGGTCCTGGGGTCCCCATTCCTGAGGTCCCCATCCCGCATCCCCAAGGGCCCCCCATCCCCACACCCCATCCCCGTGCCCCCCTGCTCCGGCCGTGCCCCCTGACCCTCCCCACAGCTCTGGGCTGGGCTCTCCTGGCCGTGGCCTCCGTGAGCCTCCCGTCTGCCCTGGCCGTCCTCCTGGTCCCGCTGCTGAGCCGCGGCTTCTTCCGCTCCCTCCTGGCCTTCCTGGTGGCCCTGGCCATGGGGACGCTCTGCGGGGACGCCCTGCTCCACCTCTGGCCCCATGTAGGTACCCTCACCCCCGTGGAGGGGAGGTGGCACTCTGGGGGACAGTGGGGTGTCAGGGTGCCCTGACCTGCTGGTCCCCCCTGTCCAGGCCCAGGGGGGGCACCGGGAGACGCTGTCGGAGCCGGGGCCCGCAGTGCTGCAGGGGCTGGCAGTGCTGGGGGGCATCTACCTGCTCTTCCTGCTGGAGCTGCTGCTGGGGATGCTGCGGCGCGGGCGGGAGGCCACGGTGAGAGCCACGGGCACCAGGTGGGCAGCGGGGTTGCCACCAGGTCCGGCTTTGTGCCCAACACCTCGGTTCCTTCACAGGGACACCCCCACGGAGAGACCCCCGGTGGGGCCACGGGGGTCCTGGCACCGCCACGAGGAGGTACGACCCCCACTCGTGCCCCACAGTGCCCACAGCCCCCGATCCCAGCACCCACCCGTGTCCGTCCCACCGCAGGGGCCGAGCTGAGGCACCTCACGGCACCGGGCACAGACCCAGAGCTGGAGCTGAGGCCCCACAGACCCCCCCATGAATCCCCCCACGGACACTCCCACGGCCCCGCGCTGCCCCTCAGCCCCAGGGCCACCGACATCGTGTGGATGGTGGTGCTGGGGGACGGGATCCACAACCTGACGGACGGGCTGGCCATCGGTGAGGGGGGAGAGCTGGGCATGGACATGGACCTGGATGTGGACATGGAGGGAGGAGGGGTGCCCAGGGACAGGGGACAGGGATGGCACAGGGGCAGGGGGTGAACGGACGGGCAGGTCCGGGGTGAAGGACCCTCTTCCCGCAGGTGCCGCCTTCTCCCACAGCCTCTCCAGCGGGCTCAGCACGGCGCTGGCCGTGCTCTGCCATGAGCTGCCCCACGAGCTGGGTAAGTGCTGCTCCCCCTGCCCTGGCCCGGCAGCCCTGCGACCCCCACCTACCCACCCCCCTTTTGGCCACAACCCCCCCACCCACCCACCCCCTCTGGCCTCAGGTGACCTGGCTGTGCTGCTGCGGGCGGGCACGGCCCCCCGCTCCATCCTGCTGCTCAACCTGCTCTCGGCCCTGCTCTCCTGCCTGGGGGTGCTCGTGGGGGTGGCCCTGGGGCACAGCGGGACCCCCCTCACCCCCTGGGTCCTCACCACCACCGCCGGCATCTTCCTCTACGTGGCCCTGGCTGACATGGTAAGGGGTGTCTGAGGGTGTCCAGGGGTGTCCAGGGGTGTCCGGGGGTGTCTGGGGTTGTCTGGGGTTGTCTGGGGGTGTCCGGGAGTGTCTGGGCGTGTCCAGGGGTGTCCAGGGGTGTCCAGGGTTGTCTGGGGATGTCTGGGGATGTCTGGGGGTGTCCAGGGGTGTCCAGGGGTGTCTGGGGGTGTCTGGGGGTATCTGGGGGTGTCCGGGGGTGTCCACGGGGCAGGAGCCTCGTGCTGAGCCCCCTGCTCTGCCCCAGCTCCCCGAGGCGCTGCGGGGAGCCGAGGGCCCTGGCGAGGGCACCTGGAGCCGCTTCCTCCTGCAGAACGTGGGGTTCCTGCTGGGCAGCGGCGTCATGCTGGGCATCGCCCTGGCCGAGGGGCACGTCCGCGCCTGGCTGCAGCTCTAGGGGCTCAGCGGGGCCAGGACCGGACAGCAGGACCCCCAGCGTGCCCCCAGGACCGGATTTGTTCACCTCCTGAAGACCCCCAGTGGCACTCGCTGCCTCGGGAGCCTCAGGCTCGGCCCTGTGGGGTGGGGTGGGACTCGGGGGTCCCCTCAACCCCCCCGTGGTGGGGGCAGGGGGGTGCTCACACACCACATCCAGGGCTGAGTGCCAGCTCGTTCCCCTTCCCGTCCTCCCAGAGCAGGCAGAGGAAGGACAACAGCCCTTAGAAGCAATAGCATTTTAATAAACATAACTGATTCAAAGCCACAACACGAAGAACAGGACTCGGTCGCGTCTATTCTCTGGGATGTTACCCGGGATGTTCTCGGGAATTTCTCTGGGATGTTCTCCACTCTCAGACCTGGAGCACCCACAGGAAGGTGCGAAGGTGGCAGGAAAGGGGCCGAGCCCCCCATGACCGACCCATGGCTCGCTCTGTGCCCCCAGTCCCCAAACGGGTCACGCTTCACACAGTGGAAAATTCAGTAAGATGCTGCCAGGATCCGAATGCCTGCAGCCCTTGACCCGTCCCTTTGGGGGGCTTGGACCCCCTCCCACAGCAGGACTGGGACAGCTGGAATCCCTTTGGGGGGCTGGGACCCCTCAGGGGGCTGGGACCCTTTTGGGGGGCCGAGACCCTGTCTCACAGCAGGACTGGGACTGTTCAGGGGTCCCAGACCTCTCACACCTCTGGCCTCTCCTTCCACCCAACCAAGAGCTCCATCCATGTCCTCAGCCCAGACAGAGCCTGGGAAAGCTCATTCCCAGGGCGAGGGGGCCAGCACAGGGCTGTGAGTGGGCAGAGCAGCACGGTGGGACCCCTGGAACAACCTCTGGAATCCAAGTGCAGAGCCCCAAAGAACTGGCAGTTTCGGTCAAGCCATCAGGAATGCGCTCCTGCCAGGCTCAGGAAAGGAAAAAGAAGGGGCAGGAGGAAGGCCCAGGCCCCACAGCAGCTCCAGGGGAGCCCAAAAAGCTCAGGAACAGCAGCAGGAGGCCCCTCACATCCCAGTTCTCCGAAACACCACACCCAGGCCGCGCCGCGGCTCAGCCGGAGGTTTCCATGCGTTTCCTTTATTATTTTCAAGTTGACAAACAATATCGATACGACTGGGTCGAGTAAGGCTATTTTCCTCTTTTTTTTTTTTTTTTTTTTTTTTTTTTTCTCTTCCCCCTCTTTCTCCCCCCCAGCACGGGGAGAGGGACGAGGCCCCGGCGCCGCTGGAGGCCGGGACGCAGAGGAGTCGGCTGTACCTGACAGGTGATGAGGTTTGTCCTGTCGCCACCAAAGGAACATTTATGTGCATAAAATACAGAGGTGCAGCATTGACACGGAGGATATTAAAGACACAGAGTTGCTACAGATGCCTTAAGAGACGCGTCCCCCATCCCCGACCGCCCCGCAGGGGCTCCGGCTCCGTCCCCTCCAGCCTCGCGCCGCGATTCCAAGGATTCCAGGGCAGCTCCAGAGCCACCGCTCCCCTGGGGGAGCTCCCACCTCCTGTGCACGTTACCAGTTACCAGAGCTCCCGATGATGCTTCGGTTGAGTCTCAGCTTTTTTTTTTTTT
>NW_020956877.1:47214-50212 GCF_003031625.1 Empidonax traillii
GAGAAGGACGGGAGTGGAATAGGGAAGGGACAGGAGAGGGATGGGACAGGGATGGGAGAGGGGACAGGAGCGGGACAGGGGACACATTTCCCCAAAGAACTAAGTTTCCAAGTGCCTGCAGCCGGGGAACAGCGACAAGAAAGACACCAGGCAGCCTCTCCTCCTCGCTCGGGGACTGTGGCTCCGTCGGGAACGCGGCCGAGCCCGGTACATTCAGTGTTTGTCAGAGGGTCTATGGCTCAGGGGGCCGGAGCCCCTCACTCGGGCAATGGCAGTGCAAAAACACCCGGGGACTTGAAATGTACTTGTGCTGTTGGGTTTTTTTTTTTTGTTTGTTTGTTTTTTTAGGTTTTTTTTTAGTTTTTTTTTTTTTCTCTCTCTCAAAACACAACTTCCCTTTGTCCATTCATTCCCTAGAAACGAACTTTTTTTTTTTCTAAAATTCCAACTGAAAAAATAAAGCCAAAGACACTCTCGTATCCCTCGCGCTGCTCTCTATCCCGTGGGATGCTAAAGGGAATCCAGACTCATGCTTTAACAAAAGTGCTTATTACTTGAAGCAAGTGCTTTGGACCAAGGGGGCGGAGAGAAACTTCCTTTTTCCAGAGGCTGGGACAGGGAAGGGGATGGAGATCCGGTGCCTGCGTGTTCCAAACCAAGAGACTGATCAGATTGAGGTGGGGAAAGCCGAAAAATTCGCTGCGTGGTGGGGCAGAACGGAGCGGGAATGGTCCAACTTTGGCATAAAGGTCCGAGGGAAGAAGATTTGGGAGCCCCCGAGGGGCTGGGAAGGGGGGAGCGGGCAGGGCAGCGGAAGTTTCCCTCCATCCCTCTTTACAATGCACCAGGGAAACCATCACAAATCTCGTTTAGCAAAATAATGCATTATTACCAAACACTTTGATTATTACTTAAATTGTCAAGCTGTGCTGTCAACGATACGATACAGCGTTAAAGGAGAACAAGACTGGGACCCCCAAGGCCACAACGTCCCCTTCTCACCCCATTCCCTCCCCTCTGCTCCCAGACCACGGATGCGCCGCTGGAACCTCGTTTCCCTCCATTCTCGTTATTATTATTATTATTATTATTATTATTACTATCTTTAAGAAGACACAGGGGGAGGGGAGAAAAAGCTCCTGGCTAAGAGGGGAGGACACAAAGCGTGGCGTGGCAAAGGATGGAGAAGCCCTTACGGAGATCACATTGATTGTCTCGGCGTCGCTGAGCGGAGGGGACACGCTGGAGCACAGAAACAAGGCCAAGAGAAGGATCAGCTTTCTCCTCTAAGCAAAGGAACTGAAAACCACGATAATACTCCAAAAAAACAGGGGGGGGAGGGGGTGGGGAGTGAAGGAAAAGCAGCATTTTCCGTGTGCTCTACAGAACGGTGGGAAAAGCCACGTTCAAGTGAAATGGTGCCGGATCCCGTCTCCCGACAGCCATGAGGCCACACCGAGGGCCACGGCACGAGGGGCACGGCCCCGGCTCCCACGGGGCAGGGATGGATTCCACGGAGATGGAGCACCACAGCCCCGCTCCAGCCCACCTCTGACCCCGGGAATCGCCCGGGAGCGCCTCGGCCCCTCCATGTGCCTGGAAAAGCACTTTAGCCCTTGAAGGCAACGGCTCAGGACTTTGGCCCCACTTTCCTGCCCCGCGGGAAGGGGGAGGGAAGCAGCCAGGAGATAAAGTGATGCTTAAATTCCTCCCAGAAAGGGAAAGAGCTGCAAGAGGCGAGTGCGGATTCGCCAGCAATGTAAACAAGTCTCTGTTTCCAGTTCTCCTCCGTAGAATACTGAAAAGGATCTTCCAAAAGGACCTTTTGATTCAAGTTTCACGAGTTCATTCTGGTTCCAAACTGAGGTATCCGGTGCAGAAAGGTCAACACTTCCTTTCAAGCTCGAGGGGAGTGAGGAGGGGACACACTGGGGATACTGTCCTAAAAGGAGGGGATCCAAAAGGAAGATTCCCCTGGAGCAGGCACAGCTCTGCCCCTCAGAAGTGCCTGGCCCTGGCTGCAAGATCTCACCAAGGGCAAATTTGTTGAGTGCTTTGCTGAGCGAAGTGCGGGACGGGGAGCAGGAGCACCGGGAGGGCCCCAGCCCTGCTCCCCACTGTGGGACAAACTCCTCCGGGAAACGCCAAGAAAATGTGCTTATCACCCAAAGGCCAAGACTGAAACTTCATATTTGGTTTTAAGAGTTTGGCTTTGGTAAAAAGAAAGAAACAGTGCGAGGGGATCCTGCCCGTGGGGGCCGGGAGTGTCCCCCGGGAGCTCTCCCGGGAATGGTCGGCTCCGGCGCCTGCTCCACAACCTCCACCTGACACTCCTCCCTGGCAGGAGCCACCTTCATTTAGAAATTATTAAAAAAAAAAAAAAAAAAGACAAAAAAAAAGACGTAATTTTGGTTACAGAAATGCCCTTTTCTCTCTGACACTCAGGGCTCGCTCAGTCCCATCACGGGCTCCGTGGGAGACAGGGATGCTCTTATCCCTGCTCCCATCCCGGGGGGATTACACTGGGACACCCCCCGGGCGGCCCCAGCCTCCTGCTCCCCATGGGGGCCCGGCTGCAGTGGGAGAGGAGCTCGGGGGGGACGGTGGTTCCTGAAATTCCAGCCCGTTCCCGGTCTCTGCATCCCCGTCTTTGGCTTTGAACAGACTCATGATATGGAGGAAAACATTGTTTTTTGATACTGTTACAGTAATTCCCAAGGAAAAACAACAACAACAAAAAAAACCAGAAAAAAAAAAACAACAGTGCAACATTCTCGAATGCTTCAGACCTGCAGCATAAACAGGATCTCTAAAATTAAAAAAAAAAAAAAAAAAAAGGAAAAAAAAGGAAAAAAAGGAAAACCCAAACCAAAAAACAACGATCCCACCCACATCCACACGTGCCACGAAACCTGCCAGGATGCTGCATCCGAAAAAGCAACACAGACTTACTCAGGGTTGTGAATAAGGACTCAGAAGTGCATTTGTTTCCTTAGTA
>NW_020956877.1:51311-91118 GCF_003031625.1 Empidonax traillii
AGGCTGGGGGGAAACCAGCGGTGGATGGTGGCACCTGCCTTGTCCCAGCCCAAATCCTGCCTCTTCCGCCTCCTGCCCGGCCACCGAGGGGACAGAGAGGATTGGGAAGGGGCAGGGGACGGGAAGGGCACTGCCAGGAACAGCTTTGGCACCGCACCGGCCCCCGGCGAGAGGGGGAAAGCGCCGAACTCTTGGCCCACCGGGGCCGCGCTTGGCCTGCCCAGTCTTGTTCTCCTTTAAAGTGCCCTATATTTATAGAATTTCTAAATAAATATAATAAGATATTAGGTCACCCATAGTTTAAGCTACTCCGAGTAACAGCCGTCCAGGCCGATGGCGTTGTGCCGGTCCTTGGTGTAGGGGCAGGAGCTGCCGTTGGGGAGGGCCCCGCACGCCGCCGTCTTGGCCGCGATGCCGCAGTTCTTGAGGAGGTTGAAGCTGAAAGAGCTGATGGCGTCCTTAGGTGGGAAAGGCTTCATGGTGGAGAGGATAAGTGCCAGGCAGTCGGCAACGTCCTTGTTGGGAGCGCATGCCAAGGCTGGGGTATGACCTGGAATACAGAAGGGGTGAGGGAGGGGCCCGGGAACGCTGCAGTCGGGGTCCAGGACGTTGAATCATGGAATGGTTTGGGGTGGAAGGGACCTCAAACATCACCCAGTTCCAAACCCCCTGCCACAGGCAGGGACACCTTGCACTAGACCACGTTGCTCCAAGTCCCATCCAACCTGGTTTGGGACACTTCCAGGGATGGAGCAACCACAACTTGATCTCTTTGCCTTTACCAATATCTCAATTATTCAACATCTCAACAGAACCCTCTGGGCACTGTCAAACCCTGTGATTGCAGGAACTACTCTGAAGTGTGGCAGGACCAGCAGGAGATGAACAAACAGGCTTGGGAGCACCTGGCACACACTGGGATATTCACCACAGCTTGGAGGGATTCCCGCTCTGCCAGGAGAAAAAGCTTCTGGCCACAACCAGCAGCTTCTGCCAAGGTGGAAGTGAGTCACGGCGGGGCTGGGGCCTGGCAGGAGCCAGGGAGCACCAGATGGTGCACAGGGAGGAAAAAACCACATTCCAAACACCTGTGAGACCTGGAAATGCTTTCACAGGGAATGGCGGGCGCTCCCGTCCTCGCCAGGCCGCGTCTGCCATGCCACGAGCTGCTGAGCCACAGGAAGGGCACGTGGGAATCCTGATCCTGGCTGAGCAGTTCCTGGGCATCCCCCACCTCCCAGGCACGCTGAGCCCCCCTGGGGCCCCCGAGGACACGCACCTTCTTCATCCACAGCCAGCACGGTGGCCCCGCGGCTGAGCAGGGCCTGCACGACGGAGGCCAGTCCGTTCCGCGCCGCGATGTGGAGCGGCCTGGAAGAGGGAAAAGTGGGATGAACCTGCCGGCAGAGACACCTGCCCGGAGCACCTTGGGCCAAAACACAGCCCTGGGAGTGGCTTCAAGGGCAGGCACTTTGCTCTGAGCTCCCCTGCTCCCAGAGCAGGAGCTGAGCTCCCTCCACCTTTCCCAAGGTGTTCCCCCCGCTCCCAGCAAAGCCCCGGCCGTCCCACGGGCACCAGCTGTGCAAATACTCACATCTGCAGAGCACTGTTACTTGCATTGATAAGGCCAAGGTCTTGGGTTTCCCCCAGGATCAACAAGGCACACTTTTCATGGCCCTGGGAAGGAGAGCGGAGGGGTTAGTGCGGGATTCCTTGGGATACGGAAATGTTTCCTAAACCCAACCCTCCACCACAGGTCCCTTGGGCAGGGCTGGAGGGCACAAGCTGCTGTTCCCTCCACCTCCTCCTCAGTGTGGACATGCTGGCCACGAGCCTCCTGCTCCCACCGTGGAATCATGGAATGGGTTGGCTTGGAAGGCACCTCAAAGATCAACTCATTCCACCCCCTGCCATGGGCAAGGACACCTTCCACTAGCCCAGGTTGCTCAGAGCCCCATCCAAGCTGGCCTGGAACACTGCCAGGGATGGAAGTGATCCTGGAAACTCAGAGAGGGGCTCCCCAAGGAAAACACAGATGGGCCTGTGTTACCTGAGCTGCTCAAAACTGACCCAGGTGTGTCAGGGCAGGCCCAGGACCCTCAGCTCTGCTCTGTGGGACAACCCTTCTCATGATGGTGACACGGTGACAGTAATCCCAGCCACCTCCCTACCTTGCTGCAGGCCAGGTGAAGAGCTGTGTTCTTGTTGACATCCAGCACAGTTATATTTGCTTTTGCTTGGTACAGCAGGAACTCTGAAAGGGAGGAGGGGTGCTGGTGAGAGGAGGCCACACAGAGCCCAGCAATGCCCCAGCGTGCCTGTGAGGAGAGGGACAGCCCTGCTCCCACGGGATCTGCTCAGCCCCCATCCTGGGGGACCCAGCACGCACCCACTGCTGCCGTGTGCCCGTTCTCAGAAGCCACCATGAGGGGGGTCCTGCCCAGCTTGTCCGCCGTGTCCACCTCGGCCTGGTGCCGCAGCAGCAGCTGTAAACCATGGATGTTGTCTGCAAAGGCAGCAGCGTGAAGGGGTGTCCTGGGAACACAAAGAGCAGGTCAAAAGGAGGGCACAGCACCCACCCCGGGGTGTTTGGGGATGGTAGAGCCCCTTGGAGCCGGGGAAATCATGTGGAAGTCACCAAGGGGGGCACAGCGGCACCGGGAAGAGGGTGATGGGGGATGGGGAGGAGTGTGGGCTCACCTTCCTTTGGCATCTCTGCTATTAACAATCTTGGCACCTAATGCTTCCACCAGCATTTCAGCAGTGCCATCCTGGTTGTTAATTCTGAGGGGGGACGAGAAGGGAAGTTAGAACAGGAACTGAGCAGCACATTCCAGGGGCTCTGACACAAACAGCAGCTGCTCTGGAATTGTTTGGGGTAAAACACCTTAAAACACAGAAACATGTCAGACAATAGCCCTGCCCATCCCTTTGCTGCTCCAGGTCCCAAGGATACCCCAGGCCCACCCCATTCTCCCCCTTCCTCTCCCCTCCCCAGCTGCTGCTGCCCAGGACAGGAGGGCAAGGAGGGCAGGGTTTGGAGCTCCTCCACTTGCACTACAAATCCCCAGTCCCACATCACAGGGTGGGGAAGGACCTGGGGCAGGTCCCAGGTGTCACTTACACTGCACAGTGCAATGGAGTAAAGGGGTTTCCTTCTAGGTACGCAAACGGGTTGTGTTCAAGTAACAATTCAAGACAATCTTCGTGCCCTGAGGACAGAGGGACAGAAATGAGTCAGCACTCGGCCTGTGGGTCCTTCCTGGACCCTCCTCCTTGTTCTCCAGCCCTTTCCCCAGCTTCATTCCCAGCTCTGGACATGCTCCAGCCCCTTAATGTCTCTCTTGCTGTGAGGGGCCCAGAACTGGGAGTGTTTGGGCACCTTGTCTGAGCCTCTGGTTCTTTGGGCAGCTCTTTTGCTCTGCTGAGGCCCTTCCCCTCTGGGGGCAAGCAGGGCCCAGCCCCTCCTCACCACTGTAAGAAGCCCAGTGCATCGGTGAGTAGCCGCTGTAGTCCACCACGGAGTCCAGGGGGTCAGTGGAGAGGGCTGCCTGCAGCAGGGTCCGCAGGATTTCCAGGTGCCCACACGCTGAGGCGAAGTGGATCGGGGTCCGGCCCTTGAAATCCCGACACAGGACGAAGGCATCGTGGTCCAGCAGAGCAGCCAGGCAATCCTCACAGCCTGTCACAGCCTGTGGCCGGGAGAGAGGACCAGAGGGTCAGACCCCACCCTTGGAATCATTTAACAACACACGAACACCTTTCTGCCACAGTTTCCTTCTCAAATGCTGTGTGTCCGAAGGAACACGGGCACTTTCCCTGAGGGCTCTTGCAAACACAGAAACACCGGCCTGGCCTCCCAGCAGCCTCCACACAGGGGGCCAAGCAGCAGCTCCAGGGCCCCCAGGGACACACTCACCCCTCGGTGCAGGGCAGTCCTTCCCCTCTTGTCCGCTGCGTCAGCCGTGGATCCCTTCTCCAGCAGCAGATGGACACAGTCAACGTGGCCGTTCATGATCGCCAGCATCAGTGGGGTTCTGGAGGGGGGAAAGGTAGCAGGGGGGAGGGTGGGCTTGGAAATCAGCCAGGTCTGAGTATTCCCTCTCTCCCTTGCCTCAGCCACCTGCAGGGCCTGACCCTGTGCCACACAGATCCCAAAGAAACACCCGGACAGACTCACTGGCCGTGCATGTCCATGACGTCGGTGATGTCCGCCCGCTCCCCGCTGTCTATCAGGAGGTGCAGGGAATCCGTGTTCCCGTTGGCAGCTGGAGACAGGGACGAGGAAAGGAGTCACACACACACACGGGTGGGCCCCCAAAACCGAAGGAAGGGGCTGGTGCCCCTTCCCTCATCCCAAACAGCAGCCAGGTGAAGGGGCATCCTCAGCCGCGATGGCACCGAGCGGCCCTGGTCACGCTCCCTGCCCCATCTGCCCTCCCTCCATCACCTGCAGCGTGGAGAGGGGTCCACTTCCTCTTCCTCTCCTTGACCAGCGCGGACGCGCCGTGGCTGGTGAGCACCTCCACGCAGTCCGTGGAGCCCCGCTCCGTGGCGAGGTACAGCGCTGTCCGGCCCTTGTGGTCCCGCACGTCCAGGTTCACCAGGGTCTCAGCAAGTGTCTTTAGGGCTTCACAGTGACCATTATAGGCCTGGGACAAGGCAGACCGTGTTGGAGCAGTGTCTGCAGAGGCTGTGCCCAGGAGTGCCCCCCAGGCACCCAGAGCTGTCTCCCCCAGGGGTAATTCCTGCCCCTGAGCCCCTCAGGGCAGAGCTGCTCCTGCCCGGCCACTGGACCTCCTCAACATTTGGGTCCCACTCAAAACCCTCACCCACTCCCACCCCTGCCCACACTCCAAACAGCAGCACCCAGAAAGTCCTGGAAAGATCAAAGACTTTAACAGACAAATTAAAGGCCTTTGACCTGTGGAGAAGCTGCTCCCCCACCACTGGCACCTTCCCTCCTCCAGCCACCCTGGGCACCTCTCCAGGACACAGCAGGAGCCTCCCCAGCCATACTTACAGCTAAGTGCAAAGGGCTGACTGGAATGGTGCTTTCCACATCCTCCAGGCAGTTAAAAGACATTTCCAGGAGCTGCAAGAGCAACAACACAAACTCATAACTGATCCATAACTGCTCCTGGGGGCTTTGACATGCACCCTGTCCACCAGCAGCTGCAGAGGGGTCAGAAATCCTGCTCATCTGCTTGAATTTCAGGACGGGACATTCCCTAACTGGCTCTGAGTGCTGCATAGGCAGCAGCAAGTCCCTGCTAGTCCAAGATTTCCCGATTTCCTCTGCCCACACAGCTCCAAGAAATCCACACATCTGCCTCTGCCAGGTAACACAGCTCCCTCCTCTCGGGCATCTCCCTCCAGCCCAGGTCTCATTCCAACAGCTCCCCAAGTCCCCATGACCAACTCCACCTCTCGGACAAACCCGGTGGTGCCCACAACACACGTTCCTTGAGCCACACCTGGACACCACGGGTGTGACACATTCTTTGACACGTCTGCCCCTGTTGCTGGGAGCACAGAGGGCCCCCCCCAGCCACTCACCAGCTCGAGGTTCTGCCTGTTGCCGTACGCAGCCGCGTAGTGGACAGCGGTGTATCCCTGCTTGTCCCGCAGGGAGGGGTCGGCACCGTTATCCAGCAGGAACTCCAAACAACTGCAACGAGCAGGAGAGGGGAGATGAAGGACAAGGAGTGATTGGAGAGGCAGAGCTCTGTGGGGAGCACCCTGATTTATCTCAGAGCAGGTGCTGTACGAATCCTGCCTGGACACAGAGCGCATGCAAAGCCCACTGCAGGCGAGGACTGGGTTTGCCTTGGGAATCACATCAGCAGATGTTTCCTCTCTCCAAGGAGGAGGACCTCCAGAGAAAGGGACTCCCAGCAAAATGGGAATGGGCAAACACCAAATCACCATGTCCAAGAGTAAAATAAGACATGGTAAGAGATGGAAGACAGTCAGGTAATATATTCCATGTATTCATCTCCTTATACTCTCTGCTGAGCATCTACCTCTGGCTGCTGTGGAAAACAGAACACGGGGCCAGACTGACCCAACACCGTTCTTACGTCTTCTCTTTAAATAAAAGAACTAGGGGAGCAAATTCAAGAGGAGAAAGAAGTAGTGCCTCGTCATGCAATACATCATTAGCTGCACGACTACTTCCTGCAAGAAGGCGTGGCTGTTAAAAGTTTAGAAACGCTTCAGAAGTTACACAATTATGGACTCACAAGAATGCCTCCTTCAGCCTGGACTCCTTCAGTGGCTCCTCATCAGTGTCATGGCTGTTTCCTGAATGAGTCTCTGCTCTGGAAGGCCACAGACCCCCATCAGATTGTTGGTTACCCCCCCCTGTCCTCCCCCTTTCCGTGACCCACCGAGCACCAGTGGCAGGAGGCAGCCAGGGGACAGCAGAGTGTCACCACCCAGCACCAGTGCACCCAGTGCCACCCCCCAGCCCCCAAACAGTCACCTCCTGTACGTGTCCGAGGCAGCAGCGTAGTGTAAGGCGGTGCAGCCTTTGCAGTCGGCCTCGTTAATACTGGCTCCCGCCGTCACCAGTGTCACCGTACACTGGTAGCTGCCGTTGGCAGCTGCGTAGTGCAGTGGAGTCCTGGGAAAGGGGGAAGGGACAAGGGAGATCACCACAGGTGGAGAAACTCACCCAGCAGCAAGGCAGGACCTGGGGAGCCACCCCCCCACCCACTCCAGTGCTGAGCTTTGTCCGGCTCTGGCTCAAGGGTTTGGAGCTGCAGCTCCTTCTGAGGAGCCAGAGATGAGCCCCTGGGGTTAGAGGGGAGATCCAGACACAGCAAAGGCCTGAGGACATCAAAAGGAATCTCTCCATGGAAGGGGTTGTTAAACACTGGAAGGGGCTGCCCAGGGAGGTGGTGGAGTCCCCACCCCTGGAGGTGTCCAAGGAACATCTGGATGTGGCACTCAGTGCCCTGGGCTGGGGGACAAGGTGGGTGTCGGGCACAGGTTGGACTCGATGGTCTTGTAGGGCTTTTCCAACCTCAAGGATTCTGGGATTCTGTGAATGCCCCATCCCAAATCCAGGCTCGCCGTGCTCCAGCTGTTTCAGAACTCACAGGACACTCACCTCCCGAATTTATCTCTCCTCCTCAAGTCAGCACCGCTGCTCAACAGCAAATTAAGACATTCAACGTTCCTGCAGGAGGGAGGGAGAGGAGTTAGGCACAGATCAGAAGGGAAAACAACAGGAATGCAAACTCCTCCCAGTGCAGACAAGACAGCCTGGACATGTCACAGCTCAGTCGGGTTTGTCACCTCTGGGCAGCTCAGGAGCCGCAGCCACGGCTGATGCTGCACACACAAAGCTCTTCCCTGCTCCAGTAAATAACCCTCTGTACTTCCTGCCCGCCATGGAGCTCCCAGCCAACCAGGTAATTAGAGAGAGACATCAGCCATGGCATCAGTGCAGCTGACAGAGCGGATTTACGCTACAAAAAAGCTCCAGGTTTCCATTTCCATTCCTGCTCTGAACACGTCTCTGCCCTCCCTCAGAGCTGGGAGCAGCACCCAGGGGTCCAACTCCCCCTCATGCCCCAAACCCCCAAACCCCCAGCCCCGCTCACCCCCCGGAAGCAGCAGCGTGGAGACAAGTCCTCCCGAGGTTGTCAGGCGTGTTGATGTCGAAGCCTGCGGACAGCACGTGCTCGTTGCTCAGCGAGGACACGATGCTGTACAACTGACCTGGGGGGGCAGGAGGGGCAGGGGGTCAGCGGGGAGCTCGGGGGTCACCCCATTGCCCCGGCACAGGAGGGGTTTGGGCCACTCACCTGAGGAAAGTAGCTTACGACAACAGTCTGAAAATCCGAAGAGAACAGCTAAGTGCAGAGGGAACATGTCGTGGATCCCACGCCTGCAAGGACAGGAGGAGGGAGTCAGGGTGGGTCGTGGATTCTGTGTGCCCAGAGAAGGGAGTGGAGCTGGGAAAGGGACTGGAGAACAAGGAGAAGGGGTTGGAGAACTGAGGGAGCTGGGGGGGCTCAGCCTGGAGGAATCAGTCTCAAGTTGTGCCAGGGGTGTTTTAGGTTGGATAAGAGGGAAAATTTCTTCACTGAAAAGGTGAAGGCACTGGCACAGCCTGCTCAGGGTAGTGGGGGAGTCACCATCGCCAGAGGGATATGGATGTGGCACTTTGGGATGTGGTTCAGTGACTCTATGGCTGCATCCTCCAGCCTGGAGCAGGGGGAGGAAGGAAGGGACCCGCCTTACCTTGCAGTGTCAGCACCATTCGTCATCAAAGTACTAATTAGCAGCTCGTGGCCGTATCTAGCAGCAACGTGGAGGGGGGTATTGCCGTATTTGTCAGCACAGTCAATCTCACTGCCTGCAAGGGAAAAGCAAAGGGCTTTGCCAGCGTTCCAGCCTCCAGCAGCAGGGGCTGTTCCGACACTGCATTCCCATCTCAGGGACACGGCTGACACCTCGAGTCCACACAGCACCCTGCAGGACAACTGGAGGCTGCTCTGGGAGCTGAGAGCCCACCTGCATCCTGCCAGCCCTGGGCAGCAGATCCCCCCTTCCCCCCGAGGGGACGTTTTCCCTCCCAGATGGCTCTGCTGAGCCCTGGGGTGTCTGCCAAGCCTGAGCCCTCTTAGAGGAATATTGTCTTTCAGGCTGTGGCACTGGGAATGTTGTTTGGCTGCACCAGCTCTGACCTGGCTGGAATTTCAGTCCCCTGGTCTGCACTTTGCTGCCTTTGGACACAACAATCCCTGTTACCCCCAAGAAACACAGGGCCACCAGCAACAGCCCCTGGAGAAAACGAGGCTCAGGAGGGACCTTCTTGTTCTCTACAACTCGCTGACAGGAGGGTGGAACCAGGTAACAGGAGACAGGACAGGAGGGAACAGCCTCAAGCTGTGCCAGGGGAGGTTTAGATTGAATGTCAGGAAGTGGATATTATCCAAGGGCACAGAGTGATGACTGGAGAGGTCTTAAACCCCCTGAGCAAACTTGACAGGAGGTCCTGGAGGCACAAGAAAAGGCTGGGATAACCCAGGCCTGGAGGAGCAAGCACTCACCGTTCTGGATGAGGATCTGCGACCGCGTGAACCGTCCGTGGATCGCAGCCATGTGCAATGGGCTCTTCCCTTCCTTGCTCTGCGAGAACAGAACCAGCATCACACCAGGGCCACCCCACCACCCTCCCCAGGCTCCTGCCTCGAGCAGTGGGCTCCTGCTGCCCGCTCTCACAGATTCCAGACCTGAAAGTTGACGTCGGCCCCGTTGTTGACGAGGATCTCCAGGCACAGGGCCCCGTTGGTGGAGACGGCAGCGAAGTGCAGGGGGGTGAAGCCCTTCTCGTTGGGCTGATTGACGTTGGCACCGACGTTGACCAGCTCGTTGGCCACGGCGTCTTGGCCCATGTAACAGGCAATGTGAAGTGCAGTGTTACCGAAGGAATTTGGTTCATCGATCTGCGGGAGCAACCGAGACCCAGAGGATTTGGGGATTCGGGAAGGAAGAAGGCGGCTGGGAACCACCTCGAGCTCCTGCCACCACCCAGCACCCTCTCCTGCTCCTGTCTCCAGCCTGGCCTGCACCTGAGCAGCACCCTGAGCAGCTGGGGGGGGTCTTACCTCGACCCCCAACCTCAGGAGGTGACGCACGACCTCGATCTGGCCGCTGGCCGCCGCCGTGTGCAGGAGGGTGTAGCCCTTCTTGTCCTTACACATCACGTCAGCTCCCCGGGCCACCAGCAGCTTCAGAACTTCCAAATGCCCTGTCCAGGAGACAGTGGTAAAAGCCAGGGTTCCCAGAAAACGCAGGTTCTCTGGGGAGCCCCACCACCCTGAAAGGTGAATCCGCAGGCAGCGATGGGGGAGATGAAACCGGAGTGATGCTCGTGGGGGAATTTTCCAGCTTTCACCCCTCCGATCCTCTCCCTGATCCCGCCGGGGCGGGGAGCGGGCTCTGAGGGGTTTGGGGGCTGCCTCGGGGCGAAACCGCCACACCTACCCAGAAAAGCTGCCCAGTGGATGGGTTGCCGGTCCTTCTTGTCACAAGTGCTCGGGCTGGCCCCTTTGTTCAGCAGCAGGTTCACCATCTGCACGGGGAGGAGCGGTGAGAGGGGCCGGGCCCTTCCTGCCCCGGCGCAGGGAGGGGGGCGTGGGCAGGGACCCCCCGCCTACCTCGAGGTGGCCGCTGTGCACGGCGTGGTGCAGCGCCGTGCGGCCCGTGCGGTCGGCCACGTTGACGGTGCTGAGCAGGGGCACCAGGGCCTCCACGCACTTGGTGGCCCGGTTGGCCGCGGCCACGTGCAGCGGCGTCTGCCAGTGCTTGTCGCGGGCATTGACGTCCGCAGAGTGCTTCAGGAGGAGGTGAAGTGCCTTCTGCGGGGGCAGAGGAGAGAGGGGGGCTCTAACCCGGAGCCCTGGTTGGCCCTCAGGTCCTCCTCGTCCTTCCAGAGCCACACCAGCCCCAGAGCCAGGGCCAGCTGAGCCGTGACTGCTCCACGTGCTCTGGTGGGGTGGCTTCTCCCCACACTTCAGAGGAAAGGATCTGTTTGCTCTCAGGGACATCCCGAAGCCACATGTGGCTGTTTCAGCACATTGTCACACAGAGGTGAAGGCAGAGCTAAATCCCACCTCAAGGATTCTGGGATTCTGTGAATCCTCCAGCCCTCACTTGGGCTGCTCCAGCTGCTTGCAAGTGGAGTTCCAGGTGGGACCTGAACAAGCCAGGCTCATTCCCCCTGAGCCCAGCTGTGAAATGTGGCTCACAGGGACACCACAGAAAACCCCTGAGCCACGTGATTAACGGGGGGTGAACGTTCACCTGTGACTCATCAGGGGCGAAGCGCCCCAGGGATGACAGACGTGACCCACTGACCTACATGTCACACTTATTTCCCCGTGTTGCTGAGCAGGCTCTTGGCTGCAGCCCCTCATTTTCGGTTTCACCTCCCCACGGCATGGG
Organism: Empidonax traillii; assembly: GCF_003031625.1. NCBI lineage: Eukaryota > Metazoa > Chordata > Aves > Passeriformes > Tyrannidae > Empidonax > Empidonax traillii. The sequence continues at coordinate 62,277 of NW_020956877.1, forward strand.
GGCAGCTCCTGCAGCGATCCCAGCCCCACGGATCACTGCCCTGCTCTTTGCTCCCAGCGCTGGAACGGCACATGGAGCCAAGAAACACCAGCCCAGCAACCCTGGAGAGCGGGCTCCAGGCAGGGAAAGCATTTTTGGGAAGGCTCCTCTCGGGAGCTGGGCATGCCAGCGCTGGCAGAGCCCTGTGCCAAGCACCTGGGGAGGAACAGAACAAGGGAGGAGACGCTCCAGCACTTCCCAGGCGGGGAAGCGACGAGTGTGCCCAGATTCCCAAATTCCCAGACAAGCAGCACGAGCTCCGTGTTTTAGGAACCCACAGGGACTGTCCACACACATTCCCAACAAACCCCTTCTGGAAAGGTTTACACTCGTGTTCCATCCCGTGTCTCCTGCCGATCAGGATCCCAAGGGGGGTAACTTGCCCCGCCCGTCACTCGGGGCTTTGGATCTCCTGGCTCCAACCAACAGTTCCTCGCGCTCCAACAACTCAAACAAGGGCAAAGTTAAGTGGGATGAAGTTAAACCCACAAAAGATAAACACCAGGAAAACTTTCCAACAGGATCTGTTGGAATCAGCTCCTGAGAGACAGGGGGAGAGCCCCGACATCCCTCAAAGGAATGTAAGGCTGGAACAGACAAAGCCCTGGGGAAGGGGTGAAGGCAGGGAGGAGGACGTGGGGAAAACCCACGGGTTGACTCCTGCAGGATGGAGGGAAGGGAACCAAGGAGGTTTTTGTCCCAGCTCCCATTTGCAGCCTCTGAACTTTGCATTCGGCCCCCTTCTGCTCTGATGAGACCCCCTATCTCAGCCCAAACCAGGCAGGGGGGGAAGGAGGAGGAGAAGCACAACCACTCCTCCTACAGGGAGCAGACAGAGCCAGAGCCCCCTTCCCAGGGCACTCACCTCGTGCCGAGAGGCCGCAGCGCGGTGTAACGGGGTGAGCCAAACCGTGTCCTTTGCGTTCACATTAGCACCTGGGGGACAACAAAAGAGGGGTCAGGGAGGGCCCACCGCCCCTGGAGCCCCTCTTCTGCCTCTCTTTGCTGCCCAGAACCCCACACACAAGCAGGCAGAAGTCCACACGGGGAAGGTAAGGGCATCCCAAGCTCCGCAGATGGAGCTGAACATCCCAGATCCTGTTTAACGAGCCCTTGGCAAAGAATTTGCCTGAGTCTCTCCCTGCTGGGGTCACACAGGATCACGGCAGCCTCGAGGTTCCCTTGCTCCACAGTGTCCCATGGCTCCACGTGGTGAGGAGCAGAGAAGGAGACTCAACGCTCAGCACACAGGACCCAAACACTGAGTGTGTCCAGAGGGAAGCGAAGAGCAGCTTCATGGCAAGAGACACAACCCAAAACTGAGAGAAATCCCCTGGATTTTGGCTTATTCTCTCTGGGGGCAAGTGGAACTGCTGCTCTGAGTACCCTGCTGTCCAAGCTGCACATCCCCCTCCTCCAGCACCTCCTCCAGTGCCACACTCCCCTCTCCTGGCTCCATTTCCAACTCGGCTATTTCGGTTCCAAGACACTTCTCCGCCTGAACAAACCTCTTAGGATTATGGCAACGTTCCCTAATCTTCCCCTGGCTGCAACCCTGCTGCATTAAGTGTGAGCACACGGTTGGAGAGTGACCAAACCCCGTCTTGCTGCACCCCTGAGGCCAGGGGGGGTCAGGGGTGTCTCCGAGGCAGTGCCTGTGCCAGATCCGAGCCTGCTCCCAGCCCCAGCCCTCACCTGACAGGATTAGGAGCTCGAGGATTGCAACATCTCCTATGTAGGCAGCAGCATGGAGTGGTGTTCGGCGTTCTTGGTCCTTGGGGGGAGAAACAAAAACCATCCGTGAGCTTGGAGGGCAAGGGAGAGGGTTGGGAGATCCCTGTGCCAGGGGAGGGGCAGATGGGACATCAGGAGGAAATTCCTGATGGAAAGGGTGCTCAGACATTGGCAGGGGCTGCCCAGGGAGGTGGTGGAGTCCCCACCCCTGGAGGTGTCCAAGGGAGGACTGGACATGGCACTCAGTGCTCTGGGCCGGGGGACAAGGTGGGGATGGGGCACAGGGGGGACTCCGTGGTCCTGGGGGGCTTTTCCAAACTCAAGGACTGGGATTCTGTGAAACAAGGAGTGACAGGTGGGGGATGGGAAGGATTTGGGGAGAGCTGGGTGAGGGATGGGATGGATTTTGGGAGCACCAGGTGAGGCTCTCACCAGTACATTGATGTTCTCCTTCTGATTCAGCAGCGACCGAACCTCCTCCACATCCCGGTTGAAGATGGCTTGGACCAGAGGAGGCTGCAAAGGAGAAGGGAAACAAGTCGTGATGGTGGCACCACAGAGGAGATGTGAGAGGGAGGAGAACCTGCAGTGTTTCCATGTGCCAGAGCCTGACCCAGCTCCAGGAGCGAGTCCCATTCCCAGCCCGCCAGCAGCACCCGGCAGCTTCCTCACCCCAGTGGCCCAGCCAGCACCAGGGACCAGTTTTTCAGCCAGCAAAGACACTTTTCTTGGTTGTTAATTGATAAACAGAGCAAGGAATCGTTGGAAAAGCCTCCCTGCTTCCCAAGGAGTCCAAGGAGCAGCGCTGACCACACACAGCCAAGCTCCCCACACGCAGCACCCGAGCACAGGAACAGGTCCAGCTCCTACCACCCAAAATTTGGGCACATCCAGAAACCCCTCTGGGTTGGAGGGTCCTGGGTGCTGTGACCCCTGGCAGCCCCCCCAGCTCTGCCCACCCCCCAAAGCGTGGATTTAACATGGAAACCATCAAGCCCCACTTTTCTCGGCCTCTCCGGCAGACACGGAGCTCCATTTGGAAGTGACCCCTTCCCATCCCTGCCTCATCCCAAAACAAGGGCACTCAAACCCGGGGAACACATCCTGGGCCAGGGCAGCGCCTGCGTCATCCCCCTGGAATGCAGCAGCCTCGGCATCACTTGTTAGACAGTAAAAAAGGGGTTTTTTACAAAAAAAAAAAAAATTAAGGAAAGGCTGGAAAAGCAGCGTCTCCGGCGGCGGCGCTGGGTCTGACACACCCACCCACCTCGGGAGAGAGGAATGTTTGGGTTATCCCGAAAAATAAAGTTCTGTTTAAATCAGAAACCCAGGCCTTGGGTCAGCCCCCTCCTCCTTCGCGCCCTAACCCCCAGCCCACCCCCCAGGCTTCCAAAGAGTGGGAAGAGGGGGGGTCCGAGCCCAGGTCACTCCGGGGTCACGGCTCCGGTAATGGGACACAGCAGAGCGGCCCAGGGAGCAGCCATCGGCCAGGGAGGGTGACTCTGCACCTCAGATGTGTCCCCAAAACTGATGGGGATGCCCCGAACCCCAGAATCATCCCTAAAACACTACAGGGACACTCTGCACACCAGGGGTGCCCCCAAAACCCGATGGGAATGCCCTGTATGCTAGGGGTGCCCCCAAAACATGACAGAGACACTCTGCATCTCAGAGGAATCCCCCAGGCCTTATGGGCACACCCTGCACATCCCCAAAACCATGCTGGGGACACCCTGCACCCAAGAGCGTCCCAAAAAGCTGCCGGAGACTCCCCACAAGCCAGGAACACCCCCAAACCTGATGGGGACGTGCTGCACCCTAGGGGTGTCCCTAAAACTCAACAGGGACCCCAGGATCGTCCCCAAAACCGTGATGGGGACCCTGTGCATCCCAAGGGTGTCCCAAAAGCCACCGGGGATTCCCTTCACGCCAGGAGCCTCTCCAAAACCCGACGAGGACACGCTGCACCCCACAGGTGTCCCCAAAACCCCAGGGCGACAACCCAGCGCCCCAAGGGGCGACCCAAAACCCGAGGGGGACAACCCGCAACCCAGAGCTGCCCCCCAAAAGCTCTCTGGGGCCGCTCCGCACCCACAGCGTGTCCCCAAACCTGGCGGGGGACATCCCGCACCCCGGGAGCATCCCAGAAACCCGGCGGGGCGGCAGCGAGGCCACGGGTCCCTCCCGGGGGTGCCGGGGGGTCCCATCCCCGGGTTTCCCCCATCCCCGAGCCGGGGGGTCCCTCGCGGCTCCGCGGGGTCGTTCCCGAGGGTCCCGTCCCGGGGGTCCCGGCCGCGCTGGGCCCGGCGGGCGGAGCGGGACGGGCCGTGACCCCCGGCCGTGCCGGGGCCGGGGGCGGCCCGGGGGAACCGGCGGAGCGGGACCCGCGGCCTTGGGGCGGCGGCCGGGCCGGGCCCGGTGGAGGAGCCGGACTAGGCCGCGCATCCCCGGGCTGCGGTGGCGGCGCGGCCCGAGCGCGGCGGGAGGGACGGGGCGAGGCGGGAGGGGAGGGAGGGCGCACCTGGTCCGTGATGCTGAGAACCCCCATGTCGGGGCCGCCCTCAGCGCCCAGCTCCCGGCATCGGGTCCGGCCGCGGCGGCTCCGGCGCGGCGGCTGCGAGGCGGGGGGAGCGGCGGGGCCGGGCCGCGGGGATGGACCGCCCACCGCCGGGGGAAACGGGGGCAGCGGGCGGGCCGAGGGGCCCGGGGGGTCCGGGGCAGCAGCTTCGTGCCGGGGGAGGTGGTGGGTGAGGGTCTCGGGGGTCGCCCATGTGCCACCTCCGTCCCGCTCCGCGGGGGCTGCCCGGGGGGACCCTGTCCCAGGTGGGGGTGCTGGGGGTCCCCAGGCAGTGGCTCCCTCCAGGCCAATGCAGCTCCCCCCGTCCAGACCCAGCCCCCTGAGCAGGAGGCTGATGGCAGAGGGTCCCGGGGGTCACCCCTGTGGCCCCTCCATCACACTCTGGGGTCTGTCCAGCCGGGCCCCATCCCCAGGTGCCTGTCGGTGGTCCCAGAGCATCCATCGGGTGCTGGCATCACCCCTTCTCTTAGCCACTGTGACCCCCATGCCCAGCTCGGGACTGCTGGGACAGCTCTGTATTGGGGACAGGGACAGGGTGGGGATGGGGCAGCTCTGCTCGCTCACAGCCCCTCACCCACTCCTCCACCCCCATGTCCCCACTGCCACCCCACAGCTGCTCCGGGGCAGCACAGGTGACAATGGCCCGGCCACAGCTCCTGGTTCCTCTCCAGCTCCAAGCGGTGCAGGGACAGCATTCCCTGCTTGGGAATTGTGTTCAGGGACTGGTGGTGTCCCTCGCAGTGCTGGGCCATACTGGGCTGTGCTGGATCACCCATTTCCCGCAGCCACCGTGAGTTCCTGCTCTGGGGGCTCCTCCGCTCAGCTGGGAGCGGGACCGTTACCGGGACACAGCACCGGGGGCTCCCCGTCCCTCTCCGGACCCACCGGGAACACACGTCCGTGGCGGGGCCAGGGGTCCGCCAGGACCCGCTGTGTCCACTCCACCCGGGGCTGCCGGGGGGACCTTCGGGCCACAGGCCCCGCGGGGCATGGGGGGTCCCAGCCGGGACTACACCTCCCATCGCCCTTCGCGCGGCTGCGACTACAACTCCGGTGATGCACCGCGGGAGGCGTAGCCCCGTGACGTACCTGGCGCTATGGGGACGCGCTGACGTCACGGGGTGAGAGGTCACGGCGGCGGCCCCGGCCCGGCCCGGTCCCGGTCCCGGTCCCGGTCCCGGCCCGCTCATGGCGGCCCGGCGGCTCCGCGGCGCCCTCCAGCTCGGGGCGCGGCAGCGCCTGCGGGCCGGGGCGGCCCCGCCCTGCAGGTGAGCGGCGGCGGCGAGGCAGGCGGGGCCCGGAGGTCACACCGGCCCCGGGGGAACCGAGGCGGGGCCCGGGGGAAACGATCGTGGTGCGGAGTCTCTTGGGGGCTTGCCTGCACTCCCGGGCCCCGCGGGGCGGGGGGCACACGCGGGCACCGTGGGGACACGGGGGGTCCCGAGGGTCCCACGGCGCCGCCGCCCCCGGTGCCCGTCAGAGGCCCCTGGGCGGGGAGAGGCGGGCACCGGGCCGGTACCGCTGACCCCGGGGGGTCCCGAGCGGCATCGCGGTCCCGCCAGCGCGGGGACAGCCCCGCGGCCCCCGGGGGGGGACAGTGACCTCTGCGCGGGGACAGCGGAGTGGGGACACGGGGTGGGGACACGGGGTGGGGACACGCTGGGCCGGGGCCTCCCTGCCCGGGGCTCGGTGTGGCAGCACCGGCAGAGCTGGGGGGGGCCGGGACCGACCTCCTCGGGGACCCCCAGGGCAGCACGACCGGGGAACACCACCGGGGTGGAACCCCCTCCCCGCAGTGATGGGACGGGGGACAAGGGACATCTTCTCCCCACGGGCTCTGCCTCCCCTTGCTGCCCCCCCGGAACGGCCCCGAAGGGATGAGACCGGGCCAGAGGAGGAGGAGAAGGTCCCGGGGGGGCACTGGGGAGGGCACTGGCCAGTTGTCCCTGCTCCAAGCCCGGGATTAGGTGTCCCTGAGCTCGAGTTTCCTGGCCTTCCTCCTCCTCCTGCTGCTAAGAGTTGGTCCGGGATCAGTGCTGGGACTGAACCCCCCGGGGGTGATTCCCATCCGGGAAGGGGCCTGGGAAGGTGTGGAAGGGGGCTGGGAAGGGGCCCAGCACCACGGCAGTGCTGGGGCCGCTCCCCTGGCCCCGTCCCAGCACCCCCTGTCCCCCAGACACGCCGCCCTGTGCGGCCTCCGGCTCTCCCGCCTGGCCAGGCCGGGCCCCCCGCCCTGGGAGCCACGTTGCCCGCCCAGCAGGACCTTCCTGAGCCTCACCAACAAGCGCAAGGAGTACTCGGAGCGCCGCATCATCGGGTATGTGGGGGAATCCTGGGGGGGGTGCCGGGCACGGCCCCCCACACCGGCCCCGACACCCTTTGTGCCCCCCAGGTACTCGATGCAGGAGATGTACGACGTGGTGGCCAACGTGGAGGACTACAAGAACTTCGTGCCCTGGTGCAAGAAGTCGGTGGTGGTGTCGCGGCGCTCGGGGCACGTCAAGGCCCAGCTGGAGGTGGGGTTCCCGCCCGTGCTGGAGCGCTACACGTCCATCGTCACCCTGGTCCGGCCACACCTGGTCAAGGTGAGGGCATGACGTGTTCTTTGGGTGCCAGTTCTGCACTGCTGAGGCCTCTCCAGTCGACAGGAGAGACACTGAGGGGCTGGAACATGTCCAGAGGTGGGAACGGAGCTGGGAAGGGGCTGGAGAGCTGAGGGAGCTGGGGGGGCTCAGCCTGGAGAAAAGGAGTTTCAGGGGGGACCTTCTGGCTCTGCAATCCCTGACAGGAACGGGGAGCCGGGGGTGGGTCGGGCTCTGCTCCCAGGGAACAGGGACAGGAGGAGAGGAAATGGCCTCAAGCTGTGCCAGGGGAAGGTCAGGTTGGACATGAGGAGGAATTTCTGTGTGGAAGGGGTGCTCAGACCTTGGCAGGGGCTGCCCAGGGAGGTGGTGGAGTCCCCACCCCTGGAGGTGTCCGGGGAAGGACTGGACATGGCACTCAGTGCTCTGGGCTGGGGGACAGGGTGGGGATCAGGCACAGCTTGGACTCTCAGTGATTCCACGATCCCAGTGCCTGTGCTTCCCCCTCCCCAGGCCGTCTGCACCGATGGGCGCCTCTTCAACCACCTGGAGACCAACTGGCGCTTCAGCCCCGGCATCCCCGGCTACCCCCGCACCAGCACCGTGGACTTCTCGGTGAGACCCCACCCGGGACCCCCCAGGGGAGGGCGGGGCAGATGCTCCTCGGGGGCTCACCTGCTCTCCTCCCCAGATCTCCTTCGAGTTCCGCTCCCTGCTGCACTCCCAGCTGGCCACCGTGTTCTTCGACGAGGTGGTCAAGCAGATGGTGGCCGCCTTCGAGCGCCGCGCGGCCAAGAACTTCGGGCCCGAGACCCGCATTCCCCGGGAGCTCATGTTCCACGAGGTCCACCAGACGTGAGGGCGGCCGGGCCGGGCCCCCCCGGACTGTGCCGGGCTGGGCCTGCCCCGTGCCCACCCCCCAAATATTTATTCAAGTGCGTCTCTGCTGCCGTTGCCTCAACATCCCCCCGGCCCCGGGGGGGCTGCCGTGAGCTCCCTGGCCCCGGGAGCTGCATCCTGGCGCTGGACTCTCCCTGGTCTTGTAGCTGATTTGGGGGGGTTAAGTTTTGTTTTTAGTTCTTGGGCGTTGTTTTTGGTTTGGTTTTTTTTTTAACCCTTTTTTTTTTGTTCTTTTAACTCCTCGGCCAGGCCGGAGGGTCCCGGCGGGGACAGCTCCCAGTGCCTGGGCCGGAAGGGTTTGCTGGGTGGGGGGGCCCGGCCGGATCCCACACGGAGCCGCCAGGACCCCCCATTTCCTTCCCAGCTCTCCCAGGAAAAAAGGGAAGGAGCCGGCGCAGGGAGGAGCCCCCTGAGCCCCCGGCTCACGGCCGAGGGACCCCCGACGTCGCACAGTTTGCACAAGCCACACGCACAGGGCGGGGAGGGGGCGGCTCGAGCTGCCACCCCCCACCACCCCCACCCCCAGCACCCACCACTGGGACTGGGAAGGTCCCAGGATAGCCCCCACCGCGGCCCCCCCGGCCCCGCTCACCGTTCCTCACCTGCGGTGGGAGGACAGGGATGCCTCCGGCTCCCCCCACCACAGAGCCCACCCGGGGGGGTGAGGGGCTCTCTGAGCCCCCTGAGGCCGCCCTGGCCGTGCTGCCCAAGGAAGGGCTTTTACAGGCCAATAAAGAGCATTTTCCAAGGGTGAGCAGCCTCCTGGTCCTCATTCAACAGGGGAGGGGGGAGCTGGAGCGGGGGCTGCAGCTGGGACCCCCCAGACCCAAACCAGGCCAGTTCCTGCTGCCCCCACTGAGGGGACAAGGGCCACCCCACTGACCCTGGAGCACCCCCAGGTGGGGAGGGGGCACCATCCCCTGACCCCGCTCCCCACGCCCTGCAGAGGGAGGGAGAGAGGGGGAAGGTTCCGGGTTTGTTAATAAAAACATTTATTTTGCATTTTGTCCTTGTTTGTACAGAAGTGCCCGAGAGCTGTGAGGGGGCTGGGGGGGGTCCCAGCTCTGGCTCCCGGGGGCTTCAGACAGGAGGGGGGGGTCACACAAACACGGGGGCGCGGCCGGGGAGGAGTGTATCAAGTCCCTGTGGGGGGGCCTGGACACGAGTCTGGACTGAACCCTCTCGGGGGAAGGGGTGTGGTGGGGCAGGGAGGGGGCTGTGCCCCCCCAATGGCCTCACCGGGACCACCCCCAGCCCAGCAGTGGGGGAGCCAGGGGGCTCCCAGTGTGTGGGGAGTCGGGGGGCTCCCAGTGTGCGCAGTGAGTGCTGCTGGGGTGGGGTGGGGGCACAGGAGACCCCCCTCACCTCGTGGGGGTGGGGAGAGCCAGGTGGTGGGGCAGGGGAGGGGGAGCAGCCGGGGGGGCTCCGCTCACCCCAAGGAGCCCCCACTGGTGCCCGGGGGGGGTTCAGTGCCGAGGGCGTCCGGGCCGGGCCCGGCAGCGCGACATTCCCTGGAGAGCTCGAGCCGCGGCCCTGTCCCCGTCCCTTCTTTACCCGGATTTGTAGCCCACGAGCTGCATGAGGCCCTTGGTGCTCATGGATTTGGGCCGCTCCAGGGGGAATCCCAGTGCCCGGCTCCAGATGAGCTGAGAGAGGACACCCAGGGCTCGGGACACCCCAAACAGCACCGTGTAGTAATTCATCTCCTTCATCCCGTAGTACTGTGGGGGGAGAGGGGAGTCAGGCCAGAGAGGGGGGAACCAAGAGCCTTCCATATGCTCAGGACAGGGAACGGGGAGGAATGGGACAAACAGACAGGCAGAGACACAGACTGAAAGGGACAGGAACAAACAGCAGAGACACACACACACAACTCCCAGGACCCCCAGGCTCACCTGCAGTAGGACCCCGCTGTGGGCATCCACGTTGGGCCAGGGGTTCTTGGCCTTGCCCTGCTCCAGCAGCACGTTGGGCACGATCTTGTAGAGCTGAGCCACAAGCTTGAACAGGGGGTCCTTGGGCAGGTGCTTGAGGGCGAATTCCCGCTGGCAGGTGTAGCGGGGGTCCGTCTTCCGCAGCACTGCGTGTCCATACCCCGGCACCACCTGCAAGGACGGGAGTCAGAGCTCAGCAGCTGCCCCGCAGCACAGCCCCTGGACCCCCAGCACGGCCCCCAGACCCTCGGCTCAGCCCCCTGGCTCACCCTGCCTGAGTTGAGCGTGTTCCAGATGAATTCACGCAGTTTCTCGTCCGACACGTCCTTGCCCAGCTCCTTCTGAAGGTCGGTCAGCCAGAGCAGCACCTCCTGCAGGAACGGCCCAAGTGAGGCCAGTGGGGCACAGGCAGATGGACAGCGAGGGGGACAGTGGCACGGGGAGAGGTGCCCACCTGGTTGGCGAGGCCGTGCAGGGGCCCAGCCAGGCCGTTCATGGCGGCGGCGAAGGCAAGGTAGGGGTCAGACAAGGCGCTGCCGACCAGGTGACTGGTGTGGGCACTCACGTTCCCTCCCTCGTGGTCACTGCAGGGCAAGGGGGGCATCAGGACTCCTCCAGCCCCACCAAATACCCTCCAAGGAATTTTGGGTGGGCCACAGTGTTCCCAGCCTTGCACAGCCCTACCCCAGTGGCCCCACGCTGTGTTCCCAGCGCCGCCCCTGGAGCAGCCCAGGCATGTCCTGGGAGCCGGTCCCGTCCCTGGCCCCGGGGCTGGGAGCAGGGCCAGGTCCCCCCCCGCTCCAGGTGCCACTGCTGGTTCCCTACCTGTGGATGGTGAGGTAGAGCCGCATCAGCTCGATGAACTGGGGGTCGGTGTAGCCCAGCATGTTGGTGAAGTTGTGGGACCAGTCGAGGTTGGGGTCGATGGCCCCGATGCCGCTGCCCTCCCGGTACAGGTTACGGTAGATCTTGGCGGCGACGCACGGCAGCTTCGCGATCAGGTCCATGGCGTCCTCGTACACAAACTGGCGCCGGCGGGGTCAGAGGGGGCAGCTGCCCTCCCCCCCGGCCCCCCGCCCCTGAACCTGCCCCTCACGGCCCGCGCCGGGGCCCCCCGTACCTCCCAGTACTTGGCGCGGTGGATGCCCTCGGCGTAGGCGCGGGCGAACTTGCTCTCGCTGTTGAGGGCGGTGACGGCCGCGCTCAGCTGGGACATGGGGTGCAGGTTGGTGGGGAAGTTGTCCAGCATGGTCACCACGTGGGAGGGCAGAGCAGCACGCCGGGCCCACTCCTTGGACAGCCAGCTCACCTGCGGAGCAGGGGGGGGTCACGGGGGCTCAGCCACGGGGCTGGGGGCTGCCAGACCCCCGCCAGCCCCCTGCTTACCTGCTCCTGGGTGGGGATCTCTCCCGTCACCAACAGCCAGAAAAGCCCCTCAGGCAGTGGCTCCTCTCCCCCTGCAGCTTTGGGCAGCTTCTTCTGGCACTCAGGGATGCTGTAGCCGCGGAAGCGGATGCCCTGCGGAGCCCAGCGCGAGTGTCAGCCCAGCAGGGCCGGGGAGAGGGGTGGGATGGGGTGGGACGGGGTCCTACCTCATCAGGATCCAGCACTGAGGTCTCGTAGATCAGTCCCTTCATGCCCCTCATCCCTCCATAAACCTGCAACGGGGCGGGAGGTCACGGTGAGGGGCTGCGGCACAGCCTGGCGTCCCCCCACCCCACCCCACCCCACGCCCCCCCACTCCCCACCATGATCCCCCACCCACCATGACCCCCCACCCCCCACCATGACCCCCCACCCACCATGACCCCCCACCCACCATGTCCACCGTGATCTGCCCGATGGTCGTGCTGCCGTGCTGCTGCCGGAAGCTCTTGATCTTCGCCTGCTCCTTGGGGATCATGGTGGCCAGGACATCTTTGAGGTTCTGGGGAGAGGGGAGAGGGTCGTGGGCTGGGGGCTGAGCACAGGACAGGGGGTGACAGGAGAGGTGGGTGACAGGAGAAGGGCTCACAGAGCGAGGTCCCCCCTTACCGTGGCAGCACTGGCGTGGCGGGCGGCCAAGAGGACACACGGTGTGTTCTGTGGGAGAACAGAAACAGAGACCCCCCATGTTACCCAGGCAGAGCCCCCTGTGCCCCCCGGCTGCCCCATTGTGGGGGGTGCAGCTGCACATGGAGCCCCCAGCCCCCTCTGTGACAGGAGCTCCATGACCCCTCGAGATCCCGGCTCCCAAGGACCTGGAGCCGCTTCCCTCGCCCACACGGATCAGGCCGGGCTGAGGGATCAGGGCCAGGTGAAGGATCAGGGCCAGGTGAGCCGGGCAGGGCAGCCCCCCCCACGTTCCCATCACGCACACCAGCAGCCGGACACAGACCCGGACCCGGACCCAGACCCGGACCCAGCCCAGGGAATGGCCGTGATTCCCTTCCTGGAGCCCGGGGAGCACGGCAGCCCTGGCACACGGCAGCCCTGGCACAGCCAGAGCCCAGCCCGGCCAGGCCGCGGTTTTCCTGTGCAGGGGAATCCGAACTTTGTTCCTCACCCACGCGTGGGAACCGCGGGAACCGCGGGGACTCCGGCCGGGAACACCCCGGGAACACCCCGGGCCTGGCAGCGCCCTGCCCGCGGCGGGCCGGGGGCAAACGGGGGCTGGGGGGCACCGGGGGTCGCCGTGCCGGGGAGGGGGGGGGTCACACCCACGGGGACACCCCGCTCCTCCCGGGGGGAGCTGCGGCAGCGCCTGCGGCAGAGCCAGAACATGACTCGGTTTTTCCACTGCCTGCCGGGAGGGGAGGGCGCGCCGGGGGCGCGGGGGGGCCACTGCAGCGATCCCCCCGGTGTGGGCCCCCCCGACCCCCAGGGGGGACCCCCACACCCCCAAGTGTGGCCGTGGCGGGTGACGGGGCCGCGTCCCTCCCGCAACAGGCGGCTCCGGGAAGGGAAAATGCCGGAGGAGGAACAATGGAGGCGGCTCCGGGAAGCCCAAGGTCAAGGCGGCCGCTGTCGCCGCCGCGGGGGCCCCGTGTCACCCCCGGTGTCACCCCCGGTGTCACCCTCGGTGCCACCCCAGTGCCACCCCGCTGAGGGGCTCCCCGCGGCTCGTCCCGGCTGTCACCGAGGTGCCGCCGCCTCAAGGTCACGCGTGCCGGCGGTGACACCGGGCACCGGCAGGGGGGTGGCCCTGGGACCCTCCGGGGGTCCCCGCCGTGGTCGGGGGTGCGGGGGCTCCCCGGCCCGAGGGTGCGGGGCCAGGCCGAGGGAAGGAACAGGGTCGGGATCCGGGCCCAGCCTCGGCCCCTGCGGGGGTGGCGGGGACCGGGGCCAAGTGGGGCATCATAACACGGCGGGCCGTGCCCCCGCTCCCAAAATATCGCCCGGTCGATAGAGACACCGCAGCGCCCGTTATGAAACGCCGGGGCCGCGGCCAAGGCAAACAGCCCCAGCCCGGTACCGGCACTCGGTCCCCCCCCGGGGGTCCCCTCGCGGTGACCCCGTTGTCCTCTACGGCACCAGGACACCGGGGAAGGGCGGGGGGGGCGGCAGAGGGGGGTCCCCGCCCCCCACTCCCGCTGCCGGTGCCGCCGGGAGGGACTCCCTCGGGGGCCGGTGCTGCAGCGCAGCCGCACAGCGGGGGAGCGGAGGGGCCGAAGCCCCCCGTGGGGGCTGTCCCAGGGCGGGGAACCCCGACGGGGCTGCAGCAGCGGCGGAGCCCCCGAAGAGCCGTCCGGGCGCCCGATTCCCCCCCGGCTCCGACAAGGCCGCGGCGCGGGCGCTCCCGGCCGAGCCGGTGCCGGTGCCCACCACGTGCTGCCGCTGCGGCCCCGCGCCCACCGGTCCCGTCTCCCCAACCCGCTGCCCCCGCGCGGCCCCTTTAGGGCAGCGCCCCCCGTGTCGCCCCTTTAAGAACCGGACCCCCCCCTCCATCCTCCCCCCCCCCCCCCCCCCCCCCCCCCCCCCCCCCCCCCCCGCGGCGTCGCCCCTTTAAGGCGCGGCGAGGCCGGGCCGGGCGCGCTCACCTTGGGCCCGCGGAGGCGCGCGGCCGCCCGGCTGCCGGCGGCGAGGAGCGTCATGGCGGCTCCGGGAGGGACGGAGCGGGACCGGGAGCGGGAGCGGGAGCGGGGCGGGAGCGGGGCCGGAGCGGCGGCGGCGGCGGCGGCGGCCGGGGGTCCTCAGCGCGCGGGCGGGGCGCGGCGCGGCGCTGGTCATTAGCATAGCCCCGCCTTCCCCGGGGCAGAGCCGCTCACCATTGGCTGCGCCCCGCCCCGCGGGGCGGAGACACGCAAATGAGGCGGCGGGGGTCGCGGGCTATAGGTGGCCGACGCGTTCGCCTGATTCAGGACCAGGGGTGGGGTGAGGCGCTGCCCGCCCCCTCTGCCGTGACGTCACGGGCCACAGCGCGTGACGTCATGCACCGTGTCATCCTCACGGTGCTCTGGTGTGGCTCCGCTGCCATGCCAGGGCAGTCCCGTGACGTCACCGTGCACCAGGCCATGTGCTATGAGGTCACCACAGCCCGTGACGTCATCCCACACCCGGCCACAGAGGCCTAAAGGTCGCATGGCCTTGCTCAGCAGTGACGTCAGGGCATGGCATGTGGCCAGCACTACCCTATGTGGCCCCGGTGCAACGGGTGACATGAGGTGGCAAAGGGTGACACAAAACCAGGGGCTGACCAGTGTCACCTGGGGAACGTCCCCACCCCAAGGCTGAGCCACAGCAGGTGGACGCTGACCACGAGGGAGCTTGAGTCACCTGGGACATGTGGGGACACTGAGGTGCCACCGATGTCCCCGCACCACACACAGCAGAGCGAGACCCTCAGGTGGGCCCGTGGCCCCTTTATTGCCTGCAGGAGGGATGGGGGTCCCCAAACCCCCCGCCCCAGGGGGGGCTGAGCCCTGGTGTCCCCCCCGTGTCCCCCAGCAGCGGGGCAGGAATGTCCCTGAAAATGTCCTGGCAGCAGTGAGGACACGGCCTCGCTCCACAGCCATCCTGGGGAATAAATAGCACAGGAGCTCGGGACACGGCGAGGCAGCTCCGGTGCCGCCGATTCCCCCAGCAGGTCCGTCTGTCCCGGCGGGGCTGAGGCACGTGGGGGCATCCCGGTGGATCCTGGCACTGTCCCGGCCCTGGTGAGGCCACCGGGCAGCGTCACCCGGAGGCAGCGGGGGCATCACAGCTCGTCGTGCGGGATGTGGAGCGCGTGGTCACACAGGTCTGCGGGGACAACAGGCCACACTCAGGGCACGGCAGGACCTGGGGGAGCCCCAGGACGTGGGGAGAGACCCACGGAATCCTCAGGATGCACCAGAGCCCTGCGGGACACCCCACTGTGCCACAACCCTTCCCGTCCCTTCCTGCCCCAGCACCCATCCCAGCCGTGACCTGAGCCGGGGCCACCTGCCCTTCCCTGGCTCTGTCCTGTGGTTAATGACAAACTCGGACGTTTGGGCAGTGCTGCCGGCCTGGCCCCTCCCCACCCCAGCCCCTGGACACAGGATGAGCCACAGGAGCAGCTGGAAAGACCCTCGGGACGCTCCGGAAAGGAGCATTTCCCTCGTGCCTGTGCCAGGTACAAAGGGACCCACCCTGCCCCAGCTCCGGGTGCCACGTCCAGCACTGGAAAGGCCCGAAGGTCACGGTGTGCCCTGACCCAGGTGTTTGTGAGCTGGAAATAGCCCCTGGGAGGGGAGACGGTGCCATGGGCTGTGCCAGGAGAGGCTACGGAGCCGCAGAGTAGCTGCCCTGGCTTGGCCCCAGCACCCAAAAAAAACTCCAGCAGCACCAGCAGCAGCAGGGTCTGGGCACCGGCACCTCAGCACCAGGATTTTGGGAAGAACCTGAAGCTCCTCTTCTGCCAACACTGACAGAGCAGTCAAGACCCCCAGAACAGCAGAGACCCCCCTGGGACCCCCAGGACCCCCGGCTCACCCGTCCTCTTGCTGCAGAGCCGATCCTTGACGTTTTCAGCCTCGTGGGAGAGAAACTCGATGAGCTCATCCTCGTATTCCTCCGCGATGCTCTCGCACTGCAACGGCAATCACGGCGGTCACGGCACACCCGGTGACCCCGACAGAGCCCCAGGGAGCCCAGGGGGACCAGTGACACGGACAGAGCCCCAGGGAACCCCTCTCCCAGCGGATGCCACGAGGGCCCCACCCACGCACCGCGAACTTCAGGCTGGACGTCACGTCCCCGTCGAACTTGACCCCGGAGAGGTCCATCTTGGTGCCGTCGTGGGAGATCACCCGCACGTAGCTCTTCCTGTGCGTGGCTGGGTCCGTCTTCTCCCCGTACTCCTTCATCCTCTCGCACACCCGCTCCAGCAGCTCGGTCAGATGCGCCTCCGAGCGCGCGTACGGCACCTGCGGCCGCCGGGCAGGGTCAGCGGGGCCGGGGCGGGCCGGGGGAGCGGGAGCGCCGGGGACGCCTCCTCACCTCCACCACCGACTGGCTGCCGTCGGGGTTGATGCGGAACGAGCCCATCTGGATGGTTTTCCTGGGGTCCACCTGGGAGATCTCCCACTCCAGCTCATCCACCAGGGCCCGGCACGCTGAGGGGGGCACAGGGGCGGTCCCGGCTCAGAAACACACGGAGCCGCTGGGAGGGACTGGTGGGACTGGTGCAGACTGGGAGGGGTGGGCAAGGAGGGGTCTGCAGGGAGACCCTGGGCCCGTCCCCAAGCAGGGGGAATGCGGCCACAGGATGAACAGGTCCCAGTGGCCCCCCGGCCCTGATTCCCATCACCTCCCGTTCCCCTGTCCAGCTGTGTCCCATCCTGTCCCTCCCTGACCCCCAGTCTGCCCTTGTCCCCCCCCATTCCCTGCTGTCCCCCCACCTCCGCAGTGCAGGTCCTGGCTCCGGCGGGCTCCAGCCGCGGGCACCAGTGATGCCAAGGCCACGGTCAGGCAGAGCACGGCCGGGATCCAGCCCCTCATCCTCGCGGATCCGCTGCGGGCGACCTGCGGGCAGGGGCAGCTCCAGCGCCAGTGGCACCGGTGTCCCTACACCGAGTCCCCCCGGGACCCCCGTTCTCCGCAGAGCCCCGGGCACCGCAGGGCTTCGTTCCCCCCCTGAGCCCTTAAACCCCGTCCTCTGCAGGGTCTTCCTGTGCCGCTGGACAGCACAGGGACCCCTCCCCTATAGGGCTGACCCCAGGGCCCCTAAGGAACCCCTTCCCCTATAGGGCTGAGCCCAGAGCCCCTACAGAATCCCCTCCCCTATAGGGCTGACCCCAGGGCCCCTACAGAGTCCCCTCCCCTATAGGGTTGACCCCAGGGCCCCTAATGAACCCCTTCCCCTATAGGGCTGACCCCAGGGCCCCTACAGAGTCCCCTCCCCTATAGGGTTGACCCCAGGGCCCCTAATGAACCCCTTCCCCTATAGGGCTGCCCCAGGGCCTCTACAGAGGCCCCTCTCCTCTGGGCCAAGCCCAGACCCCCCTACAGAGCCCCCTCCCCTATAGAACAGACCCCAGACCCTCTATAGGGCCGAGTTCCAGGGAGCCCACTCCCCTCCGGGATCACCCCCACAGCTCCCTACAGAGCCCCTTCGCCCCCGGGCCGAGCCCCGCGTCCGGTCGAGCCCCCCGTCCCGAGCCCCGGGCCCGCCCGAGCCCCCCGTACCCGCCGCTCTCCCGTCCCGCTCCTTCCCCCCGCCCCGACCGGCCGCTCCGGGGCTGCCCGCGGCGCAGCCGGTCCCGGCGGCGCCCCCGGCCCGCCCCGCCGCGGGGCACGGCCGCTCGGAGCGGAGGCGGCAGAGCCGGAGCGGGCGGTAGAGCAGATCGCACCGGGTGGGGAGGCGGCCCGGGCGGTGGCGGGGCCGTCCCGAGCGCAGGCGGCGCCGCGGGCAGCCCGGGCCGGGCACCGAGGGCCCGCCGCTGCCAGGGCCCGGCCGCGTGGCGCTCGGCCCCGAGGGGGCGGGGCTTGCGCTGACCCCGCCCACGGACCGCCCCCAACCCCCGTCCCGCCGGTGCCGGTGGAGCCTCGTCCGTCCCGCCGGGACCGGGGACCGATGGAGTCCCGTCCTCCCGTCCGTCCCGCCGGCACCGGGGAGAGCCCCGTCCTCCCTGCCGTACCCCAGTCTGAGCTCGGTCCCCCGGTCCCGGTGTGTCCTGCCGTGTCCCCGGTGCCAGCCCGGGCTCCTCTGCGCCCGGGCCCTGCTCCCAGCTCTGGTCCCAGCCGTTCCTGCCCTGCCCCGGTCTCGGTCTGGTTCCTCCGTGCCCTGTCCCAGCCCCCCGTGTCCTCGGGTCCCGGTCTGAGCCCAGGTCCTTCCTGCCGTGTCCCGGTGCCAACCCCCGCTCCCCCGCCCCCCGTGGCCGGTGCCGATCCCCGGAGCCAAGGAGGACTCGCAGCGCGGGTGTCCGAGGTGCTTTATGAGGGCGCCCGGGCCGGCGGGCGAGGGATGGGGGCGCGGGGATGGATTCCCGGTACCGGCAGGGAAAGTGAGTCCCGGGGCGCCGGGCCCCGGGGGAGGCCCGGGGGGGTCGGGCAGGGTCGGGCACAGCCCCGACCCCGCTGCTGGTTCCAGTTCCACGAGTATTTATCCACCTGTCCCGAGGCTGCTCCTCACAGGGGCTCCGGTCACAGGGCAAGCACGGGGGGAAACACGGCCCCATCTGCGGGGACAGAGAGGGGTCAGGGGGTGCGGGGAGGGGGCGCAGGGAGGGGGAATGGGGGCACCTTACGCTTGGGGCTGCTCTGGCTGTCGGGCTCGGGCACCTTCCAGTCCAGCTTTCGGCCCTTCTCGTAGAGCCCCTTGAGCACCTTGCGGAACTCCTCGGGCTCCGAGCCCTGCGGGCTCAGCTCCAGGTACTTGCGGTAGAGCTGCAGCGCCGTCCGCGCGTCCTCGATGCTGTCGTGGGTCTCTCCCTGGATCTTCAGGTCTAGGGGGAGACCCTTCGGTCAGGGAGGGGCCTGGCAGGGACCCCCGGGGGGAGGTTGTGCCCCTGCTCCCGCCCCTCCCGGATCCAGGAGTTTGGCCACTGACCCAGGAAGTACCAGGCCAGGAAGCGCAGGGAGATCATCCTCTTCCTTGGGATGTGGAACAGGTACACGGTGTCGATCACCTGGTCCTTGGGCACCTGGAGAACAGAGAGGGTCCTGCTGCCAGGGCAGGGGGGCTGCCGTGGGGGAGGGTCTGGCATGGCTCCTGCCCGGACCCCGGGGCAGGGAGGGGGCTCAGCACTGTCACCATCAGGTTGATGACACGGAAGTCCTTCTGCAGCCCGTGGCCCACGAACTTGACGCCGACATCGATGAGGAAGCGCAGCTTCAGGTAAGTGGATTTGAGGGTGGTCAAGTGCTTGGAGGAGATCTTGGCGTCCAGGTCTCCTGGCTTGATCCCGGAGTACTGGGTCAGGTAATCCACCACCTGCAGAGACCAGGGCCCGTGGAGGGGGGCTGGGAGGGCTGAGGGGTTCAACCCCCTCCCCAGTTCACCTGCCAGCATCCTGGGCGGGGGGCTGTCATTGCAGGTGCCCCTGCATGGAGAGGGTCAACAGCCCCAAGAGACCACAGGGTACCCAGGTGTCCATGGGGAGCACCCAGGTGTCTGGGTGAGGTCACCATGGAGAGCACAGGTGTGCAGCTGAGGTGACCTGTCAGCAGTACAGTGGGTGCCCGTCCTCCCTGGGGCTCTAGGGAGCTGCGTGAGGCCAGGGGGGTGCCCCATACCTGCTCCTGGGTGGAGATGTAGTCATCAATGAAGGGGACCCCCTCGTTGGGGCCCTGCCCACGCACGCAGGTGATCCGGGCCACCGACATCTGGCTGGGCTTGATGGTGGATTTGGTGCCATCGCTGCGCAGCTCGGCCTCCTCCTGAGACAGGAGACAGGGGAGGTGATGACCCCCCGTCCCCAGCCCCAGCATCGCAGAATATCCTGAGTGGGAAGGACCCACAAGGATCACTGAGCCCAGTTCCTGGCCCTGCACAGGACCATCCCCCAGAGTCACCCCCTGTGCCCCAGAGGATCATCCAAACGCTCCTGGAGCTCTGGCAGCCTTGGGGCTGTGCCCACTGCCCTGTTCAGTGCCCACTGTGGGAAGAACCTTTTCCTGAGATGCAACCTAACCCTGCCCTGACACAACTTCAGGCTGTTCCCACAGGTCCTGGCACTGGTGACCACAGAGAAGAGATCAGTGCCTGCCCCTGCACTGCCCCTCACAAGGAAGCTGCAGACCCTGACGAGCCTCCCCTCGCCGAACAGACCAAGCACCCCCTCAGCCACTTCTCATCCAGCCCCTGAGGGGCTGCCCTTGCACCCAACCCCCCCCCAGCCCCCCCCAGCCCCCGCCCCAGGGACCCCCGACCTCGTTCAGCGTGACGAACTCCGCGTCCAGCCCCACCAGGTCTCCCGCCTGCGGCATCTCGCTCAGCATCAGGGGGATGAAGGTGGCGTGGCACTTGCGCTGCTTGCGAGCCAGCGAGGCCTCTGCCAGCAGCACGCTGGCCTCGATGGGGTTCTTGACTGCAGGGAAAGGGGAAGGATCTGAGCGGGGAGCCAGCGGCGCCGGCCCCGTGGCCGCCCCCGCCGCAGCCACTCACTGACGAGGTTGTACTTGGCGTTGAGGTTCCTCCGGGCGTAGTAGAGGATGGCCGGCACCTTCCAGCTCATGTCGAACTGCACGGCCTCGCACTGCAGGGAAGGGGACAGTGCGGGGCAGCCCCGGGGCCTGCACAGGGTCCCCGAAGCCACGGTGTCACCTCGGAACTCACCTTGTCCACGGGCTCGATGAGGAAGTCGTTGAAGAGGTACCACTGCTGGTGTGTGACTCCCTGTGGGGAGAGGCATGAGGGCCATGAGGGCCCCCCCAGCAGAGTGCAATGACTCCTTTGCCCAGTTACCAGGGAAAGAGGGGTGTGACAATGCCATGTGGGAACCCCCGCCCTTCCTGGGACACCGTGGGGAAATCCCTGCTGCCCTGGGTGGTGACAGCGTACGTGAAGTGTACGGGCTGGACGGGCTCCGGGCTCTGCCCAGCTCCTGACCAAAACTCCAGGGAGATGCAAGAGATAAGAGACAGGGATGGAGCCTTGACACACTCTGGGAACTCCTGGCTTGGGCATCTCCAGCAGACAACAGGACTGCCCAGACCAGCCCTTTCCTTGGGAAGGGAGATGACGTCCCTGCCCTTACCTGGAAGTACAAGGACAAGCTGGCACTGTGCCCGTGGCCAGGAGGAACCAGCCTGAGGGTGTGTGGGAAGAGGGTTTCTTCAGCCCTTCCCTCCCCGTGAGGGGCCCAAGCAGCTCCCTTTGCTGTTCAGGGTTGCCTGGCACGTTCAGCCAAACCCACGACACTTGACTGAGAGACCCCGGAATGGGGCCAGTAACGACCGACCCTGTGGGCAGCAGGAGCCCTCGGGATGGCTCCAGGGAGCCAGCGGGCGATGCAGTCGTGGGGGTCCCGCAGGGTCTCACCTCCTTCCGCTGGTGGTAGGTCTCTCCCACTTTGATGTGCCCCACCAGGCTGCCCCCCGTGCGGGAATCCAGGATGTGGACGACGGTGGCCATGAGGTCGTAGATGTACACGGACTCAGGGTCATCTGTGGGGCTCAGCTGTGGGAGGAACCGGCCCGAGGAAGTGACTGAGTTCCCTCCAACCCAAACCTCAGCGCTTGAATGCGCTGTCACCGCCAGCCCCAAGGTTTCCTTGCTCCCCCGAGATGACTCGGGAGAGATCCTCGTCATCTCTCGGCCACACGGGCTCAGCAGAAAGTGGTTGTGAGGCAGCTCTGCTGCCACAGCCCTATGTGACACGACCACAGAGCCCCACGACAAGCCCGTCAGCCTTTACCTCATCTGTCTCGCTCCAGTTGCTCACGTCAAGCTCTTTGCTCTTGGTCAGCCTCATCTTGATGGCATGAGGGATCCAAATGTTCTTCAGTTCCTCCACGGAAGCGTACGAATGCCCCGTGTCAGGGTTCCCCAGATCCTTCCTGCACAGAGAATCGTGGAAAGCTGAGGCACAGGGAGACATGAGATGTCATCCTGGCCAACTTCTTCCGGGCAGGATCCCCACCCACCCACTCCCCAGCTGTGGGAGCTGCCTGGAGCAGGACCATGGCAGAGGTGCTCAGCCAACATCAGCCACCAAAGGCCAGCGTGGGTTTGGGGCTTCTGTCAGAAAAGGGGAACGAGGATGGGGGGCTCGAAAAGGGATGACCAGGTGGGTCACAAAGGTGTGTGAAGGGGATGTGGTGCAGCCTCAGAGCAGAAGAGAGACTGTTCCAGTTCAGAGCCCCCAAGGAGCTACAGACAAGCAGGTTATCAAGTTATCATTATTAGATGAGAAATGGCCCAGAGAACCACCCAGGAGGTGTCACTGCTCAGAGCCACCACTCATCAACTCCTCCTGAACAGTCACCTACCACTCTCCAAGAGAGATCTCCTTTCCCTTGGTGAGGTCAAAGCCTCCTCTCTTCATCATGGCTTTCTGGAAGGAATACTGGCAACGAAACACAGGCAAGTGTCAGCACGTGGTGACAGGCCAGCCCTGGGGACACGTGGGTGACAGCCAGGCCAGGAGCAGGGAAAAGACAAGGATGTTAAAGTTGGTGACAGGGAAAGTGACAGTGAGGGAAACCCAAGGTCCCATGTGCTCCAGGGAGCTGGCAGGTCCCAGGGGACTGGGGGAATGGCAGTGACTCCTGCAGTCACACCAGCTCTGTCACAACAGGAGATCCCATCTTTTCCGACTCCAAGCGTACAGATCACGCTACAGGCATGACCAAACACCGCCACATCCTCTGTGAACACCGCTCAGCTGGAGCAAGAGGCCAGAGACGGCGAGACCAGGGTGAAAACCTCGGCAGGGCTGGGCACCGCAACCCCCGTGAGCTGGGAGATACAAGCCCCAAAGCGTCTCCCCCACCTCAGCCTGTGTCTTCCAGAAATCTGCCTCCTTGGAGCTGTTCACCTCACAGTTAATGACCAGCACGTCCGGCAGGCAGCGGATGTTCCGGGTCTGCACCTGGGGAGGGAGCAGGAGATGGAAGAGGGGCAGCACTGGGAGCCTGGAGAGGCTCAGATTGGGATTGGAACACTCTGCCCTCCACCAGTGCCTTTCTTTGCTTGGCTTCCTCCCCTCCCTGGCTGCATTCTCAGTAGCTGGGGGTACTCCCAGGACAACTGAGGCAAGGAGCAGGCTGCTCCCTCAGCTCCCAGGGGGTTTCTCTCCGCCCCCTGCCCCGGGAGGATTCAGCCCTGTGAGATGAATTCACACAGCCCCGGAAATACCCCACGGCACATCGGCTGCCAGCCGGGCCAGGAACCGAATCTCTGGCATCCACTCAGGAGGTTCCCCGGTGACTAATGGAGAAACTGCCCCCCTCGTGCCCACCTCCTGCAGCCCCTCGTGCCCCTCCTGGGCTCACCGTGGGCTGGTACTTCTCGCAGTTCTCACACCAGGCCTGTGTGTTCTGCTCCAAGCAGATGCTTCGCTTTAAAATTTGGGCAAACTCATAATCCTTGACTGGTTTTTCTGAAGGGAGAAAGGACAGTAATGTCACCTTCCAACACACAGAACCTTGACCGACTTAGCTCAGCCAAACCTCTGGGGTTTTCCTCACAACCACCAGCCAGAAGGTCAACCCCCAAATCTGTCTTTCTGTAGCCAAAAGCTCAGCTGGTTGGAAACCCAACCCTAGACCTGGGGCTGCCACAGCCTGGCAGCTCCTCACTGCAGGTGTGTTTCACCTGGAAAAGCCATGGATAGCAAAGCCCACCCTGTCCCCCATGCCTGGCCCTGCCGTTACCGGTGCTCTCGGGGTAGGAGAGGGTGAAGAGCAGCGTGGAGGACACCCGGACCGTCTCCTTCCCACAGCGGCACATGCTGCAGTTCTCCATCTCACAGCTGAAGAGCTGCCCGATGACAGAGTCCCCTGAGGACCCAAAGCTGCTGGAAAAACGCAGCACTGGGGTCAGCAGGATCCCAGAGATCCCTATGGGGACCCACATCTTGGGCTGCACAGAGCCAGCTCCCAAATTCCAGCAGCCCCTGGGGAACCGGCCCTCGGGTTTGCAGAGCTGGTGTCCTCTGTCCCAGGGCCTCACCTGGTGCCAGCTCCCCGGTACGCCTGCGGCCCCTCCTGCTCCTGGGTTTCCTGGTGCAGCTGAGTGAGGATGAAACGGTTCCAGCTCTGAATCAGCCGCCCCAGGTTCACCTTCCCCGTGGCTTCATCCGAGTCAGCCAGGATGAGCCCCAGCGCCGAGGCCTCCGGGATCGTGCGGAAAGCCCGCAGGAAGTTGCTTCCCTGGGGATGGGGCAAGAGTGTCAAGTGACAGGAGTTTCCACAGAGCCTGACACCGACACCACCCGGCTCCTGCTCCTCTGCAATCCCTGTGACCCTCCCAGGCAGCCCAGCCCACCACGGACCTGGCAGGGATCTCCTCGGGACAGGTCCAGCATATGGAAGAGCAAGCCCAGCTCACAGCCCAGGCAGAATTCCTTCTGGCAGAGGTGGTTCTGGACCAGGCAGCGGACAGGCTCCAGGAAATACAGCACCTGGCAGAAAACCGAGCAGTCAGGGGGGTCCCTGGGCCATGGTGGTCTGGGAAGGGCTGGGGAAGCTCCCACCTGGATCATACAGTTGCAGTATGCATTGGGAATGTGGGGCTCCAGCCCTGCAAACAGCGTCTTGTTGTAATGCTTGAAGTCAAAGTCCTCCAGCCCCAGCTTGGAGTATTTGATCGTGACCTGAGCAGGGACATGATGTGTTAAACAAGCACCTTCCCACACCGCAGGACCCCTGTAGGATGCCTGGTGCACTCAGGGGGGTCCTTGGCCACGGCCAGCCCAGCCAGCCCCAGAGCAGCCCCCCAAGGCCATCACCTTCCTGTACTTCTTGGCCACCCTGTAGAGGTGTGGCTCCTCCTCCCGCCCGATCGGGGACTCGGGCACTTGGCTGAAGTTGTCAAACTCGTTGTCCGACTCCTTTAACCGGTAAGGAATCTGGGGCAGGGAGAGAGGGGATGAGCAGCTGAACCCTGAGGTGGAGAGAAGCCCCATGTACTGACACAAGCAACTCCTGGGCTTTCCTGCCTCCCTGAATGAGCAAAGGGATACACCAGAATGGAGTGGGGCCCTCCCTGGACCTGCACGAGGCCTCCACACCTTCCTTCTCACAGGGATTTGTCACTGTGGGAAACTACAGAGGCACCATGGGCAGTGTTTTCCCAAGGGTGAGGGACGTGCCATGAACCTCCCAGCCTGACAGCTCAAACCTTCCCTGCCACAGAGCCAGGGAGGGATGGAACTAGGAAAACTTCCAGGCTGGCTCTGCTTAAGAGAAGCTGACACCTCCAAACTAAACACCTACAACATCCCACGGGAATTCCACCTCTCATCCCTGTCCCTGAAACTTTGGAGATCGCTCAGCATGCGGTGAGCTCCACCCTCCTCCAACCTGCAGAGCTCCAGTGCTGGAATCACCACCACAGACCCCCAGAATCCCCTGCTGAGAGCGGGTACCTGGTTGCGGAGCTTGGTCCTGGGGTTTGGGGCGTAGCCGATGAATCCCACTTTCTTCATGGTTCGCAAAATCTCGGGATCTACGGGGGGGGCTCGCCTGCAAACACCCCCCGACTCAGAGCAGCATCTCTGACCCACCCAGAGGCCTCCTGGGTGTGCTCAGGGACTCATCCTGAGGGTGGTCCCGAGTGCTCCCCCTCTCCAGTCCTTCCCCAGGTTCATTTTCCAACCCAACAGACCCCCTGGGTTATGCTGGGGCAGGGTGGCAGTGCTGAGCACAGGTGGGTCAGGGACAGGCAGAGGGAAAACAAGGGTTTCCACACAGGTAGAACGGAGCTGGGATCCCACTGGGATCTCCTCATCAGCAAGACTGAGGTCTGACTGTCTCCCAGTCTCCCACCGTCCTCACACCTGCCCAGCCGCTGCCCCTCGGCCGTTCCCGTCCACTGCCAGGAACTCACTGGGCACTTCCCCGGGCAGGTGAGGAGGGAGGAGAGGCTGTTTTCCCTGGGAGAGGCCAGGAATTACCGCGGTGCCGGGGCGGAGTTGGCGGCGGGCCAGTCGGAGAGCAGCGTGTCGCTGGTCAGCGGCACCGGGATGAGCGACAGCGGCACCAGGTCCTGGTTCCAGTCCAGGTGTGGCAGCGTGTCCACCATGCAGGGCAGGGCGAAGTCGGTCTCCCGGGAGTAGGCGTTGAAGGTGACCTCGGGGGAGTCGGCCCAGAGGTGGACGCAGCCCTCGGAGTCCCCGAAGGCCAGCGCCTGTTTGCTGGCGGACACGTCGAAGGTCATGATGAGGGGCCCCACCGTGTTGACGTGGAAGATGTCGGCGGGGTTGGCCAGCCCGGTGGGCTCGCAGAACTGGCACTGGCCTGTGGGAGAGCAAGGGCAAGGACAATGTGGCAGCAGCGCTCGGCCAGCCCTCCTTGGATCGTGGAATGTCCATGGGATATCCGTGGAAGAGACCAGTGAGGATCAAAGTTTAGCTCCTGGCCCTGCACAGGGAAACCCCAAAAGTCCTCCCAGTCCCCAAATTCAAACACCTGAGAGCACTGCCCAAAGACTCCCTGACCTCTAAAATGATGGAATCTCCTGAGTTGGAAAGGACTCAGAAGGATCCTCCAGCCCAGGGCCGCAGCTTCACGCACCTGTCTGGGAGATGATGGCCAGGCGGGATGTGTAGGTGGGGATGAAGCGCAGGAAGAAGGGGTCGATGTGGACCTGCAGGGGGGTGGTCGCCCGCATCATGCGCAGGTCGTAGACCTTGAGGAAGCGGTCGCAGGCCAGCCCGTTCATCCGGCTGGAGAAGCCACAGGTCACCAGGAGGTTCCCGTGGACGTCGAAGTCGGACAAGCTCCCGGAGTAGGCGTCGAACTCGTGCTCCACCACGAACGTGCGCAGGTCACGCAGGGACACCTGCGGGGGGACGGCGCTGGGTGCCAGTGCTCCGGAGCTCCTGGAGCTGTGGGAAGAGCTGGACCCCAACTCCAGGGGACCCTGGCACATCAGACAGGGCTGGCATTACCTTCCCTGAGGTGTGCCCGCAGAAGAAGAAGCGGTTCGATTGCCTCATGATGGTGATGCCGGGGACCTCCACGGTATACTGGGAGGGAGGCGGGAAGCGGGATGAGCAGGGATGAACCCCGGAGCAAAGCTCCAGGGAGCAATCCCCGGCCCAGCCATACCTTCTGCGTCTCCTGGACGGTGTTGAGGTCGATCTCGAGGACGTGGTTCTGCAGCCCAGCCACCAGCAGGGTGCTGCTGTCTGTCAGCAGGAGGCTGTGCATGTCCTCGGACTCATCCATGCTGCGGGAGAGGACGGGACACCCTCACGCTCCTGCCCCGCTCCAGGAGGCAACAGGGAAGGGGTGGCAGGGGGGCAGAGGGGCTGAGACCACCCTCCCAGCACAGGGGCAGCGGGGGGAAGACTCACAGGTAGTCAAAAATGATGAGGCCACCCCGCGACATGTACTTGAGGTTGGTTTTGGTGAGGAAGAGGACGCCATTCTCCAGGCTCTGGATCTGGCGGATGTCGTCGCTGCTGTTCACTTGGAAGGAGGAATATCGCTCCAGCGTGGGGCCGAAGAAGGAGGTGGCGTGGCCCTAAACACAGGGGGGCAGGGATGTCACAGCCCACCCCACGTGGGGATGGAACTGGATGATCCTTCTGCTCCCTCCCAACCCAAACCATTCCACGACTCCACCAAATCCCCTGCCCCCCAGGTTTCCCCCAGTGACCTCCCCACGTACCCCGTGGTTCCCGACCCACAGCATCTCCTCGTGCAGGTCGAAGTGGGACACAGAGACGGGCACCCCGACCTCGGACACGGCCGTGTGGAGCTCGCTGTACATGCCCTCCATCAGGTGCACCGACTCTGGCACCGGGATGCCCTCCAGGGACACCCCCTCGGGGTCCAGCTCCACCAGGCTGGGGTTGAGGTGGGGGTCCAGGACGGGGTCCAGCGCCGGGTGCAGGGGCGGCGCAAACTCGGCCAGGGAGGGGTTGAGCCCTTCGAAGTTCATGGTGAATGCTGGCGGCCTTGGGGACAGAAAAGGAACCAGAGGCGCTTGGTCAGGAACACCCAGAGCCGCCGGTTCTTGGAATTGGTGACTCCGGGGATGGGAATGGCAGCTGGAATGTCCAGTGAGTGTGGGGTGCGGGGCTCTGCCAGCACACCGAGCACACTGGGGCCGTAAACTCCCTCCCAGGACACGCTCAGAGCCCCGTCACGGCCGTGAGGAACTTGTGGTGGCCCCTGGACCAGGGGAACCAGACAGTGGTCCCCGGAGACCGGGCAGTGGTCCTAGGAGGAAATGGGAAGGGGGCCCAGGGTCCCGGGCAGCCTCCCCGGGGTACCGGACAGGGTTCGAGAGCACAGGGAGCTGCCTAGGGGTCCCGGGCACCCTCCCCGGGGCACGGGGCAGTGGTCCCAGGCTGCCCGGGAAGCCGAGCCCCACCCGGAGCTCGGGGCCCCGCCCTGCCCCACCCCCGGCGGCTCCGGGCCAAGCTCCACAACCTCCGCCTTTATCTCCACGGGCCGACACCGAGCGCGCCGGCGGTATCGGCAGCCGCAGCCCCGGGCGGAGCTCGAGGGGCCCGGCCCCACCGGCCCCGGCCCGAGCGGCCGCCCTCTCCGAGCTCGGGGCGGCCGCCACCCCCCACCCCGCCGCGCCTGCCTTACCGAGCCGCCGCCGGGGCCGGGGCCAGGCCGGGCCGCGCTGCCGCCGCCGCCGCCGCTGCCGGGCTGGTCCCGCCGGGGCCGGGCCGGGCCGGGGCCGCTCCCGCCGTCGCTACGGCAACCGCGCCCCCCGCCCGCCGGCCGGCCAATGGCAGCGCGGGGCGCCGCGCGCGGGCCAATCAGCGCCGGGCCGGGGCGGGACTAAGCGACCCGGCGGGACGGGGCGGCGGAGGGGCCAGAAAGGCTGGACGCGGCCGGGGCGGGGCGGGGGAGCCCCGGCGGGACCCCCCAGCTCCCGGATGCCTCGCGGACCCCCGGGCGCTGCCGGTCGGTGTGGCACCTGCGGCGGGCCGTGAGCTCCCACGGACGTCACGCAGCGTCCTCGGAAACCTCAATGTACCCCACGGGGTCCCACCGTGTT
>NW_020956877.1:94733-101196 GCF_003031625.1 Empidonax traillii
CCCCCTGTCCCCCAGGCTGCAGCTGCAGCGTCTCCAGGTTTTCGGTGGCAACCACCAGCTCCTCTTCCGTCTGCCACGACTTATTTGCCTGCCTGGAGGAAGGGACAGCGAGTCAGGGTTGGGATCAGGGTCAGGGCATCCCCTTTCCTGTGGGGTCCAAGCCCCCAAGTCCAGGACCATGGGGAGATGGGGGACAGGGAAGGGGGACCGAGGCTTCCTCCCCCTCACCTGGAGGACACACGGATGAGGCGCCGGTTCAGGTACTTCTCTGGCTCTGCCAGGTTCCCTGGGGGAAGAGAGGAGGCTCAGAAGGGGTGGCAAGTGCTCCCCCTGCTCTGTGCCGTGCCAGCCGTGCCATGCTGTGCCGTACCCTCCTGCCGCTGGCTGTAGTAGGGCCCGAAGGCCTTGTCTCGGGCGATGTTGGGGTACAGGAACTGGAGGGGGTTCTCGGGAACGTTCTCCTCCATCATCATCTGGTAGTCACGGATGATGTCGGGCAGGGCCAGGGACGCCAGCTCGGCCGCCGTGTACGGATCCACCGAATGGAAAGTGGGGGATCCTGCGGGGCCCCCAGGGGTCAGTGCCCAGGGCGGGCTGAGGGGCTGGAGCCCGGGGCTGTGGGGGTGCACTCACCGCTCTCAGGATGCTCCACCCAGGTGCAGGTGACCCCCCCCAGGACGCTCTCGCTGAACCGGATCAGGAACGTCCCCGTTTTCTTCGACTTCAGCAGTTTCCTCTCTTGTTTCCGGCTCACGAAGCCCAGGATGAGTCTGGGGGAGGCACCGTCAGCCCCTGCAACCCCCGGGCCCCCCCAGGCCCCAGCCCCCAGCCCTGCTCCTACCCATCCTTCCAGAGCTGCTTGAGGTGCTCCTGGAGCAGCCCCAGGATCCCGTCCAGCCAAGCCCAGAAGGAGAAGCCGGCGGCGCCGTCCTGAGGGAGAGTGTGGGTGAGAGGGGATGGGGGGGACAGGGCCAGGGGAGGATGGGGCCATGGGGGGGTTGAGAGGATAGGGTCATGGGGGGACGGTGACAGGGGCGACAGGCTCTGCTCACCTTGGAGAACTTGGGCCAGGTCACCACGGCGCTCTCTAGAGATGCCTTCGAGCCTTGGAGGGGACAGCAGGGTGAGCAGAGGGATGGCCCAGCCCCAGCCCCAGAGCAGGGTGAGCAGAAGGATGGCCCAGCCCATCCCTGCCGTTCCCCCCTGGAGGTCAGGGCTGGCTCCCAGCCTTACCAAAGAGCTTCTCAGCCAGCATGAGGAGGTGGTCTTGGCTCAGCCCCCTCTCTGCCACGCTCTGAAACTGCCAGCTCAGCACCTCGGCCAGACGGGGCCACGGCGCTGAGGGCGGCGCCGAGAAAAACTGCTGGGCCTGCAGGACAGGGGGTGAGTGGGGACAGGGACATGGGGCAGGGGACAGGGACATGGGGCATGCAGGACAGGGGGTGAGTGGGGACAGGGACGTGGGGCAGGGGACAGGGATGGGAGAGGGACCAGGGGACGTGGATGTGTGGCAGGGGAGGGGGACGTGCACTGTGGCAGGGGTCAGGGACCAAGGGACAGATACAGGACAGAAACCAGGGGATAGGGACAGGACAGGGACCAGGGAGAGAAGGGAGAGGGCACAGGGCAATCAATAGCAGGAACAGGGACCAGGAATCTGGCATGGATGGAGGTCGGGTAAGGAGCAGGGATGGGAATGGGACAAGGACCAGGACAGGGGGGCACGGGGGCAGGAGATGGCAGGGGTGGGAGCACTGGGGGACAGTGCAGGGCTGGGGGGTCCTGCTCGCCTCGGGGTCAGAGCTGAGCATGTTGAACCAGAGGATGGAGGCCCAGGCACTGGAGAACTGGTTGTTGTTGGAGATGATGACGAAGGGCAGCGTGGAGGTCTGCAGGGGGCAGGGGGGTCAGGCTGGTAGCCCCCAGTCCCCCCAAGCCCTCCAGCCTCCCCAGCCTCCCCCAAGCCCCACAGGCTCCCCCAGGCTCCCCCAGGACCCCCAGCCCTCACCTTCAGCTCCAGCTCCAGCCCACAGTAGGCGTAAGCCAGCGTGAAGGTGATGAGGTGCAGCTCCTCTGTCACAACCAGGGGACTCTGGAAGGAGGTGGCACTGTGGTCACCACGTGGCCCCGGCCCCCACGGCGTCCCCACAGTCCCCAGCCCCACACCCACCTCGCTGGCACCTTTGCTGCCCTTGCCAGACCTGCTGTCCTTCTGCTCCTTCAGTGTCTGTGGGGCAGGACAGAGTCAGCGTGGGGCGGGGGCTGGGGCTGGGCGGGGGTCCTCACCCCGCTCCCCGCCCCTGCTGGGGACCTGGGGGTCTGGGGGGGGCCCCTACGAGGTACTGGAAGTCGCAGACCAGCCCCTCCTGGGGACTGTCCCCGGCCAGGAGCGTTTTGCTGCTCGACGTCAGGATGTTGAACTTGCGGAACCTGCGGGGCAGAGGGAGGCGGCGGGAGGGGGGTCCTGGACCCCCGGGCGGGGGGGGCACAGTCCCGGCCACCACCTCCAGCGCTCGCCCAGCTCTCACCCTTTGACCTTGGGGGGGTCCCTGCAAGAGAGAGCGGGGTGTCAGAGGGGAGTGGGACCCCCATGGGCGGGCAGGGGGCTCGTGGGGGTCCCGACCTGTCGATGTGGATCGCGGCCTCCATGCGGTGGTTGCGGTCGTGCAGCCGCACGAGCAGGCGGGCGCGGGCAGAGAACTTGCTGTTGGTCCGGAGCACGAGCGGCCGCTTGAAGGGGTTGGGGGTGCTGGGCTGCTGCTCCACCACGAAGGCGCTGGGGCAGGGAGGGGGTCAGGGCTGCCCCGGCACCGTCCCGGCCCCCCTGGCCCCACCTGCGCTGCCCCCACCTCTCAGAACCACGGAACACCCAGAGCTGGAAAGGGCCCACAAGGATCAAAGTCCAACCCCTGGCCCTGCACAGGACGACTCCAAAATCCCACCATGCACTCAGAGCGTTGTCCAAACACTCCTCGAGCTCTGGCAGCCTCGGGGCCACGACCACTGCCCTGGGGAGCCTGTTCAGCGCCCGACCACCCTCTGGGGGAACAACCTTTTCCCAATATCTAGCACTGAGGCAGCTCCAGCCATTTACATCCACTTCCCCACCTCTTCAGCAGGTGTGTGAGCTGCTCCTGCAGCCGCTGCTCCAGGAGGGGGGTCTCTGCTGCCAGCGGGTCCCTCTCGTAGGTCACCTTCTGCTGCAGGTCACCCAGTGCCCGGAGCAGCTTCCGCAGCTGGAACAGCCCCTGGCCCAGCTCCGTGAACCTGCGGGTGCCACGGGGCTCAGCGAGGGCCTGCTGTGAAGCCCCCGTGCCCCCCTCCCAGCCCAGCCCTACCAGGTCTCCAGTGGGCGCAGGTGGGTGTCGGCGGGGGCCCCCAGGCACGAGCGCTGCTGCCGCTCCCGCCAGTCCCCCAACTCCTGCTGCAGCAGCCCCCGCAGGGTCTCGCTGCGCCCCAAGAGCTGCTGCATCTGAGCCAGCACCTCCTGGGGACAAACGTGGGTCTGAGCAGGGGGCGAGGACAGGCCGTGGCCCCCCAAGCCCAGCCCGGCCCCCCCTCACCCGCCGCTGCTGGTCCAGGTTCTGCAGCTTGGCCTGGAGGGCTTGGAGCTGCCGGGCGTACTGGGGGTCCCTGCTCCTGTCCTCACCTGTGGGCAGGTGGGGGGCTCAGGAGGGCTCAGGGGGGGTGCAGGGCAGCACAATCCCCCCTCTCCCCCCGGGATGGGGCTCACCTGGCCGGTAGTGCACCTTGTAGCAGAAGTCAAAGGCGTCCTGCAGGTCCTCCAGGTGCCGGAAGGCACGTTCGGCCTCCTGTGGGCAGAGGGGGCTCAGGGGGGCTCGGGCAGCCCCCGGGGGCCAGGGGAGCCCAGGGAGGGGTCCGTTACCTGCAGGGCCGTGTGGAACTCGGCCAAGCGCCGCCGGATCTGCTGCTCCCGGCC
This sequence comes from Empidonax traillii, assembly GCF_003031625.1. Lineage (NCBI taxonomy): Eukaryota > Metazoa > Chordata > Aves > Passeriformes > Tyrannidae > Empidonax > Empidonax traillii. The sequence goes on from NW_020956877.1 coordinate 98,674, forward strand.
GCTCTCCGGGGCCGTGGTGGGCGCCGGGACTGACCCCCCCTGCAGAGACACGGGGTGTCAGGCAGCAGCCCCGGGACCCCACCGGGTGAGGGGTGGACACCTCTGCCCTACCTGCCCGCCCGCCTGCCCCAGGCGCAGGATCCGCTGCTCCTCCTGCAGCAGGTTGGCCACCAGGTTGGCGAATTTCTCTGGATTCTCCTCGAACTCGGCCTGCAGAGGGGCCGGGGGAGTCAGCAGGGCACAGAGACCCCCCGGCCCCTCTCCCTCAGCCCCCCTGCCCTGGCCCTGACGCCCACCTGGAGCTCCCGGTGGGCCTTGCGCAGGTTGTGCTTCAGCATGAAATCCTCGTGGCTCGTGCCCAGGCTGCCCAGCTGATCCAAAAGGAGCATCAGCAAGGATTGGAAGAGTATCCGGGCATGGGATGAGAGCGGCTCGGCCGCCTGGCGCCTGCGGCATGGGGGGCTCAGTGCCGGCACGGCCCGTGCTCCCCCCGGTGCAGCCCCCCAGCCCCGGCCCCCCGTTACCAGTTCTGGTCCTCGATCCAGGCGGCCAAGCACTGGCGCACGGCCATGGGCAGCTCCGAGCCCGCGTACAACTGGTGCACCTGCTCCAGGTATGTGTTGGCCAGGCCCTGCACCTCCTGCCACTGCGCCATGCTGGGGGACGAGGGGAGCTCAGGGGGGCCCCGAGCACCCCCCGATCACTGCACAGCTGGAGGGTGTGGAACCAGAGCCCACGTGCCCTGACCTGGCACACCTGCACCCCACCTACCTGCCTGCAGACCGGGGGGTCCCGAGGGTCCCTCAGCTCCGGCTCAGCCCCGGCTGATCCTGGGGCTCCTTCTGCTCCGGGCAAGGGTTGAGCCACGGTGGGTTTCCCACCTGGGGCGGAGGGCACACGTCCCACCCCATCCCCACCCCGAGGGCCCCCAGCACCCCCTCCCTGTGCAGACCCCCAGGTCCCTCCCAAGGTCCTCCTAGCCTGGTCCCCCCTTGCACCCCCAGGGATCCCGGGAGTAGATCCCCCGCAGGGGGACACCCCCAAGAGACCACCCGATGGCGATGCCTGCGTGCCCCAGCTGGGACCCCCTATCTGTGCCCCTCTCCCCCGAGAGCCCCAGTCCCCCGGGACTCTTCGGAGCCGCCTCTATCCCCCGGGACTCCCCCTCACCCAGGACCCACCGGGACCGTCAGTCCCTCAGGACACTCCGGGAACCCCAAGACCAGCTCGAGACCTCCCTGAGACTCCCGGGACCCCCCCAGGACCCCCCGGGACCCCCATCCCGGACCCACCTCGGCCGCTGCCGGGTCAGGAATGCGCAGAGGCCGCGCCCCCTCCCCACTCTGCGCCGTGATTGGTGGAGCGCGGAGGCGGGGCCCCGCCTCTCTCCCGTTCTGCGTTCTGATTGGCGGAATGAGGCAGCGAGGCCACGCCCTCCCGGACAGACTTTGAGAGGGGTTGCCCATTTCCCCGGTTTGACGTCACAAGATGGGCGTGGTCAGAGAGGGTGCGGCCAGAGGGGGCGTGGTCAGCATCCTGTCGGGGGGATGGAAACGGGAGTGGGGACAGAACTGTGGGAACAGGGACAGCTGCAGAGAAAGGGGGAGAGCCATGAGGAGAGGGCGGTAGGGACAGACTATTTGGCCACTGGGCTGAGGACTGGCTGTGGGGACAGGGCTGGGGCCATGGGGACAGGGACAGGTCATGGGGACAGGGGCACAGGGCCTGGAACGCTGGGCAGGACAGGGACAGAGCAGTTGCCACCACGTGGCTCAGCAAGGCCACCCCCCAGAATCAAGGTCCGTGTGGCCCAGCACAGGGTGACCCTGCACTGATCCAGCAGGGACAGGGACACGCCGCCAGCTGCCTCATGTGGCCTTTATTCAGATGATGATGGCGGAGCCGCTGTGAGCGGTGGGCACGGGCGGGGGGTCCCCGGCCGAGGTGAAGTACCCGATGAGCGCCCGCACCCCGGCCTTGAGCCCCGGCTGCAGCCCCAGCTGCACCCCCATGGCCACGGGGCCGCCGAGGCCCCCGGTGAGCGCGGCCAGCCCGGCGTAGCCCAGGTCCTCGGTGGCCTCCAGCGCCCGTGCCGAGGCTGTGGCGCTGCAGCCCTGGAAGGCGAAGTAGACGCTGGTGCCCAGGTTGTAGAAGATGCTGACGCCGGGCACCCACTCCAGCACCCGGTGGGCTTCCTGCTCCCCCGGTGGGTTGCAGGCGTCCTCAGCTTCACCCTCGCCCTCCCGCCGGCGCCGGGACAGCCGGCGGCACAGGGACAGCCAGGCCCTCGGGACCCTCCCCAGCGAGGGTGCCACGGGCTGGGTGCCGGGCACGGGGGTCCCGAGCCGGGTGGGATCCACACAGGCTGAGCCCCCCGGCCGTGCCAGGCTGAGGAGGAGCAGGGACAGGGGCTGGGGGGCCGGGCCTTCCCGCAGCCGCGCCAGGCCCCGCAGCAGCGCCATGGCCGTGGGGGTGCCCAGCTCCCCTGCCAGCCCCAGCGCCTCGGCCTCGGCCTCGGCCGCG
>NW_020956877.1:101476-115527 GCF_003031625.1 Empidonax traillii
GCCGGGTGGGATCCACACAGGCTGAGCCCCCCGGCCGTGCCAGGCTGAGGAGGAGCAGGGACAGGGGCTGGGGGGCCGGGCCTTCCCGCAGCCGCGCCAGGCCCCGCAGCAGCGCCATGGCCGTGGGGGTGCCCAGCTCCCCTGCCAGCCCCAGCGCCTCGGCCTCGGCCTCGGCCGCGCAGCCGGCCCCGTTCAGCGCCAGCGCCAGCGCGGCGCGGGCCAGGGCGTGGGGTTCTGGTGGCAGCCGGGAGAAGCCGGGCAGGGCCTTGGGGCCCAGGTCCTGGCACGGGACGCCCCGTTTCTGGGTCAGGATGGGACCCGCCAGCTCCGCCAGCAGCGCCCGCAGCCGCTCACTGGCACCCGGCCCGGGGTCCGCGTCGTCACAGAGAGCGATGGTGGGGCTGAGGAAGAGGAGGGGAAGGAGGAGCAGAACCTGGGCCATGGCGGCAGATCCAGGACAGGCTGTGGAGGCGGCAGAAGGCAGAGCCCCATCAGCCCCCTGCGGCCGCAGCCCCCCGTGACCCCCCAGTGTCCCCGGCTCACCCACTCGCTGCTGTCACCGTTCCTGCCCTGGCCAGATGCCAACGTCCCTTGCCCCGCTGCAGCCACAGCCGCCCCCGCGGCCCCTTTATAGCCCCTCTTATCAGGGGGTTGCGACACGCGGGGCCCCGGTGCAGGGACAGGGACCAGGGATGGGGCACTCCCTGTGGTCAGAGCGGCTCGACCCCCCAGCTGCAGCTCCCCCCAGCCCCACTCACCAGGGAAGGCCAACAGTCACGTTTGTTTATTTGGGCCCTGTCCAGGTTTAAAAGCTTTGAAAGGAAAACAAACCCAACCAGCTGAGGAAAAAGGAATTTGGGGTAAAACGGGGAGATGAAGGCACCAAGGGAGGGGGATGGGGGAGCAGCAACTGGCTGCTTGTGCAACCCTTAAAAACTGGATCAAAACCTGCAGAAAACCCCAGAAAACCTGCAGAAACCCCAGAAAACAGCCCAGGGTCTGGGCACAGGCGGACAAGAGAAGCCCCTCAACCCTCCTCCTCATCCTCCTCTTCCTCCAGGCAGCGGACACGCTTCCGCCTCCCCCGGGGCTGTAGGTCCTCGTCCTCCTCATCCTCCTCGGAGCAGGGGGCTGCAGGAGCCAGCCCAGCACCTGTGGGTGGAGGAAGAGGGGAGGGAGCTGAGCCCCCAGCCAGAGGGTGAGGGGAGTGGGGGTACACCTCTGCCCGTCCATCGCCTCCCCAGCCCAAGGGACGGGGCAAAGGGGATGGAGACTGGACAACCACGACCCAGCAGTGCCCTGTGCCCAGCTCCTGGTGACACCCAGAGCCCCTCAGCCCCACAGGAGAGAGCGGAGGGGCTGAACCCACCTGAGCTCCCGCCATCCTCATCCTCACTGTCGAGCTTCCGGCACCTCTTGGTGCCCGACTGCGCCGGGCTGGGGACAGGGACAGGGACCAGCTCCTCGCTGCAGCCATGGGGACAGGGGTTGGCACCACTCAGCCCAGCACTGGGAGAGTGCAGGGGACCAGATCCCCTCCCCAGGCAGGGGGAGGACCCCCCAGATCAGGAGGAAAAGACCCCCAACTTGGGGAGAGGATCCTCATCTCACCTCTCTGAGTCCAATCCCAGCTCTGCCGGCAGCTGCTCTGCTGAGGGGCACAAGGAGAGCGGCTCAGGGCCGTCCCCACTGGTGGGGGCCCCACACCCCCAGCCCGGCCCCTCACCTGCACATGGGTCCTGGGGGCACTTGGGTGGCTCTGGCGGGTCCTGGGGGGACCCCGAGGGGTCGGGGCCGTGGTGGGCAATGGAGGCGGCCGCACGTCGGAGCTGCTGCGGGGTGAGGGAGGCTGGGATGCGCCAGAAGGATTCCTGGGAAGAGAGGGGGGACGCTGCAGGGCTGTGCCAGGAGCAAGGGGACAGGGATGGGCACAGGGACAGGCACAGGGAGCTCACCTGCTCGCTGGCGGGGGGCCGGAGCCCCAGCTGCCGCAGCAGGGTCTGGAAGCGCCGGCTCTCCATGGCATCCTCGTTCTCCTCCGTCAGCGGCACCAGCGGCACCGGCTGGGTCGTGCCTGTGCCGAGAGCACCGTCAGCGGGACCCTCTGACCCCACAGCCCCCCCGGACCCCCACCCACTCACCGTCCTCCTCGCGGTCCTGCGCCGCCCTCCGCAGACAGTTCTGCAGCCACCGCAGGGGCCCGGCCAGGCCTGGGGACAGCAGGAGGTGACACAGGGTCCGGCCCTGGAGCCAAGCCCAGCCAGGGGGGGTCAGAGCCCCTCACCCACCTTCCTGATGCAGATGCTGAGCCAGGCCCTGCCCAGCCCCTTCCTCGGGCGCCCAGTTCTCCTCCATGGGGCCTTCGTCCACTTCATCCTCCTCGTCCTCCTCCTCCTCGCTGTCCTCATCCTCTGCTGAGCTGTCCTGGGCTGGCACAGCCGGCATGCCGGCAACAGCCTGCGGGAACCAGCCGTGTTCGGGTGCCTGGGGTGGAGCAGCACCCACGGGGCACAGCCCAGAGCCCCGCAGCCCCCCTTCTACCTGCCCGGGGCCGTGGCCGTGGCTCTTCCTCCGGCGTTTCTTGTACAGCTCCTTGCGCTCCGACACCAGCCCCAGCCCCAGCAGCTTCTCCACCACCCGTGCCCGCGACCGCCGCGCCGTCAGGTGCTTCATGATGTTCCCCAGGACATCTGCGGGGCAGGGGGTCAGGGTGGGGGGCTACAGGGGGGCCACCCCCCCATTTACCCCAGCCCCGCTCACCATCCGAGCCCCGGAATTCCTCAAAGAGCCGCGTCAGCTCCTCCTCCTGGTCCTGCGTCCACAGCACGATGCGGGTGCCCTTCCTGGGGGAACTCGAGGCTGTGGGTGCCTGCTCCAGGGTGAGGTGGGTCCCTGCCCCAGCCCGGGGGTCCCCCGTGGGGTTACCTTACCCACCTCTCCCGCGGGAAGTCCCTGGCACTGCTGGCCAGCCCCATCCGCACCAGCTGCTTCACCACCTGCTTGCGCGTCCGCCCGGGGGGCGGGAGATGGGCCAGGATGGCAGCGATCACGTCCTCGCCTGCGGGAGCAGAAGGTGCAGGGACAGAGTCCCCGCTGCCCCCCAGGGGTCCCCACTGCCCCCCTACCCCTGGGTCCTCCAGTACCTTCCACCTCCTTGTACTTCCAGTAGAGCTCCCGCAGCTCCTGCTCTTCCTGGGGGGTCCAGGGGTGGACCCGGCTCCTGGGAGCCCTGGGCCGGGGCAAAGGGGAAGTGAGGGGAGATGGGGGGGCACAGGGGGAGGTTACAGCCCCCTGCCCAACCCCACTCACCCCTCTCCCTCCTGCAGGGAGCTGTAGCCCCTGGTCATCTCGTAGACGGTCGTCGGGTTCTTCCAGAAGAGCAGCTCCACAAAGGCCTTTTTGTTGGTGGCCGCCAGCGCAAAGAACTTGCCCAGGATGAACTTGGCCAAGGTCACCAGCTCCTGGGGAGGGCAGGAGGGACAGTGGGACTGGGGGACGTGGGGACAGAGCAGGGCTGGGGACACGGGGACAGACCCCTCCCCGGGGGGCTCGGGGGGTCCCCCTGACCTGGTGAGCGCCGGCCGCAGGGTCGCTGAGCAGGCGGTGGAAGAGGGCGAAGAGGGAGAGCTGGAAGAGCAGGGGCTCCATGTGCAGGTCGCGGGCCAGGCGGTGCAGCAGCCGCGCGGCGCAGTGGTTGGTGCGGGGGCTGTTCCGCGCGTACCCCCGGAGCAGCAGCACCAGCGCCCGCACCACGGGGGCACAGGCGAACCTGCCACGGCCCCCCGTGAGTGTGGCTGCCCCAGAGCGGGACCCCCCCACACCCCCAGGGGCCACCCAGCCCTTCTCACCGCTTCAGGTAGTCGAGGAAGTTGAATTCCTTCTCTGACACTTGCACGGTCTCCTCCTCCTCTTCCTCATCCTCCTCTTCCTCGTCCTCCGGCTCCTCGGGCTCAGGGGGTGTGTGCCCTGCGGTGAGACGTGCTGAGGGTCTCCAAAGGTCTCCCTCTTCTGGCCCAGAGCTCTCCCCCTCCCCGGTGTCAGAGCCAGGGACTCACGGGGCAGGGGAGCCACGAGGATCTCCCGCAGCAGCCGGGTCTCCTCAGAGGGCCCTGCATCAGCAGCTCCGAACACGTCCCCTTCGGGCCAGACGTCCCTGGGGGGGACAGGGGGACAGGTTGGCACCGTGTCCCAGCACCCCGGACACGGGATGGGAATTGCGGTGCCGGTACCTGGCAGAGCGGAGCAGCCTCAGGGCCTGGGGCACCTGGGAACGCCACAGGCACTCCTGGATCCGCAGCAGAGCCTCTGCGCGCTGCTCCTCCACCGGCGTCTCCGAGGCGGCGTCGAAGGGCACCACGTCCTCGGGGAGGGGCACCTCGCCCTGCGGTGGAACACCGTCACCCCACGCTCCACCAAGACCCCCAGAGCCCCCCACAGGGCTGGACCCTTCCCTGGTACCTCCAGGCAGGCCTGGAGCTGCGGGGCCAATCCTGCCCACAGCTCCTCCAGCTCTGCGGTGCTGGGTGGCGGCGGGGTGAGGGCTGCGGGCGCCCGCGGCTTCTTCTTCCTGCGGACGCGTTTGCTCTGGGGGGGGACAAGGACGGGCTCAGGAGGGGCTGCCCGACCCCCCGGGGTCCCCCTCGGCGGGGCAGCCGTGCCCCACCTGCACCACGAGGCTGGCGCGGCCGCGGCAGAAGCGCTCCAGCATGCGCAGGAACAGGTGGGCCGTCTCCACCAGGTCCCGCAGGAAGCTGCGAGGCTGCTTGGTCTCATCGAACTTGCGGAAGAGCGTCAGGAAGAGCTCCCGGTATTCCATCAGGTAGAAGATGTTGCCTGGGGAGGAGGGGGGGGTTGGGTGGGGGGTGGGGGTCAGACACCCCACCCCGGGACGGGCGGAGGGACAGAGGGACTCACTCTTGATGACCTGGCTGCTGTCCCGCACCGCCTGCTCAGGGGACCGGTCCATCTCCTGCACCGTCCGCAGCAGCTCCTGGTACGCCTTCAGGGCCAAGTGCATCCTGGGGACGGCAGGGTGGTGACTCTGGGTGCCCGGGGGAGTCCCAGACACCAAGGGTGACCCCAGGTGCCCGGGGAGTCCCAGACACCCGAGGTGCTCACCTGCGGACCCAGGTTGTTGCCTCCTTCTTGTCCATCAGGGCCATCTCGTAGTACTTGGTGAGGTTCTGCTCGATGAAGTGGAAGGCACGGACACTCACCGTCTCCGACACCAGCTCCGGGCGGAAACCGCGGCGCCGGTTGAAGGCCATGAAGAAGGCGGTGGCCCACAGGTAATAGGTCTCATCGTGCTGCTGAGCCTTCTCCCTCACCAGCTGGTCCTGGGGGTGGCAGGGGGGTGGTCAGAGGGGGTCCTACAGCCCAGGAAGGGGGTCCCGGACCCCAGAGCTGCTCACCTTGACCAGCAGCATCAGGCGGTTGTAGCAGCCCTCCAGGAAGTCCTGGCAGAAGTGGCGCAGGAAGAGCCGGACGTTGCGGGCGGAGCGCCGGGAGAGCTCGGATTCGGGGGCTGCCTGGCGCCGCCGGGGCACCCGCCGGGGCTCCTTGCCCAGGTCGTGGCTGTAGCTCTTCAGCTGCGGGGGACACACCCCAGTGGCACCATCCCTGTGCCCCCTCCAATGCCTCTGGCCCCAGGACCCCCACCATATCCCTGTCCCTGTGCCCCCCGCCACGTCCCCATCCCGGTGCCCTCTGCCACATCCCAGGCCCCGTGCCCCCTGCCACGTCCCCGTCCCTGTGCTCACGTTGTGCAGCCCTTTGTGGAAGACGACGTCCCGCTCCCCGATCGACTTCAGGCCCTGCAGGACGTAGGAGCCGCCGAAACGGGAGTGCCTGGGCAGGGGGACAGGGGGCTGAGCGGTGCCGGCCCTGCCATGGGGTCCCAGCCCTGCCACGGGGGTCCCCCCTCCTCACCTGGACGGGCGCTGCAGTGCCCGGGCCCTCTTCTCCGCCAGCTCCCGCTGCCGCAGGGTCTCCAGCTCCCGCGTGTCCTCCCCGTGCTCGGCGCCCGCCGGCCCCTGTCCCAGCGCCGCCAGCTCCTCGGGGTTCTGCCGGCAGCTCCGTCAGCTTTGCGGGGTCCCCGGGGGGGCTCCCCGCCCCTCCGGCCCTGCCCCAGCTCACCTGGTCACGGAACATGAGGGAGATGATCTCCAGGACGTGCAGGGCCCATTGCTGCTCCACCTGGGCGCTGGCCAGGAACTTGAGCAGGTCGTCCATGCCGCTGATGTGCAGCGCCCACAGCACCCGGTCGTGCACGCTGGCGTCCCCGTCCACGCCCTGGGGGCACGGTGGGTGGGCAGTCGGGGTCTCCACAGAGCCGTGGCGGCCCCAAACTCGCAGGGGAAGCGGGGAAGGGCCCCATCCCGGTACCTGCTCCTCCGGGGGGTCCGGGGGGACGTGAAGCACATTGCGCACCAGCAGCAGGATCCTCTCGATCAGCAGCATGTCCTCCTCCTGCCGCTGCTCCCAGTCCTGGGGGCGTGGAGCCGTCAGAGCCCCCGCAGCCCCCACAGGGTCCCCCAGCAGGGACAGACCCCGCAGCCCCCCAGGGACTCACCAGCTGCAGGAGGTCGTAGAGCTTCTCACTGAGCACCAGGAAAACCTTCTCGTTGGCGAAAGCCTGAACACACCCCACGTGAGCGAGGGGGCTGTGGGCAGAGACCCCACCCAGGGCCCTGCCCCGAGCAGACTCACCTCCTTGTAGGCTTGCAGGTAGGACAACACCTGGAGGAAGTGGTGCCGGGAGGCGGCATCCGCGGGCACCTTCCCGAAGCAGAGCAGGGCTGGCTGCGTCAGGTTCACCATCAGCCTGAGAGCGGATGGAGGGGCGTGAGGGACCCCCGCTCTGCAAGGAGCCCCCGCAGGGCCCCCCCAGGTCCCCAGACCTGTCCCTCGGTACCTGACAACGGCATCGAAGAGCACCTTGTCCTGCGGGTACTGCACCAGGATGGGCAGGAGGTCGTTCTGCAGGATCTGGGCTGCCCCCAGCTGCTGCCGCACGTCCCGGGTCTCGTCCTCATGGCGCAGGTACCGGATCAGGTCCTTGACGCTCTCTGGGGGGACACGGGGTCGTGAGTCTCCGCCTCCCCCGGCCTCACCGCCCCCGCCCCGGCGCCCACCTACCCAGGCAGTCGGGCTCCCGGTGGTAGACGTCACCCTCCAGGTAGCCCAGGGCGCTGCAGGTGGCCAGGAGTTCGCAGTTCATCATGTACCAGTCCATGCAGCGCGGGGCTGCTCACCGATACCGGCACCGGGGGCCGCCTGCGGGGCACCGTCAGCACCGCCGTGTACCCTCGGTCTGGGGTCCTCCGGGACCCCCTGCCCGTCCCGGGCTCCCGCGATACCGCCCCGCCTGTCGCTTCCAGTCCCCCTCCATATCAGAGCACCCCGCTTTTCCCCGTCCACCCCGATCCCGGTGGCGGATCCCCGATCCCGGAGCATCCCCCAGTCCCAGTCCCCTCCAATACCGGCGAACCTCCCAGTCCCGACCCCGCCCTATGCCGGCCCACCCCACAGCCCCGGTCCGCCCCGACCCCGGAGCACCCCCCGCTCCCGGTCGTCGATGAACCCCACCCCGCGATCCCGGAGCACCTTCCAGGCCCCGGTACCCTCCTCGATCCCGGAGCACCCCCCGAACCCGCACTGCCCCAGTCCGGTCCGGGTTGCTCCCGGTCCACCGCGAATCCTGATCACCCCGCAGCCCCCGGCACCCCCCCGATCCCGATGCCCGCCCCGATCCCGATGCCCGCCCCGATCCCGGTGTCCCCCCATCCCGGTGTCCCCCGTCCCCGCTCACCGCCGCCCCGTCCCCGTGGCTCCCGCGGTCCCGGTGCGGGGGCGGCGTTATACAACTGTCCCAGTTCCCGCGGAACGAGACCCCGCCCCGCGCGCACCCTTCAAGCGGCAACCCTCACCTGTAATCCCTGTGGGCCCTCTCACACCCCTCCCCAACTCCCCCATCCCCCCGCCCACCACAGGTGTGGACCACCGGAGCGACGCCGCGCCGTGCCCCGCCGCCCCCTCCCCTCGATCCCCGCCCCGCGGCGCTGGAGCGGGGGGGGACACACAATTCTCTCTGCTGGGACGGGGTGGGTGGAGACGTTGCCCTTTTAAGAGCGGCGCTGGCGGGGCGTGGTCCCGCCGCGTGCGCGGGAACGGGCGGCACCTCCCGCCACCTCCGCGCGGTGCCCGGGGGGGCTCCGGTGCGTGTCCCCCCCCCCCTCCGGTCCCTCCCGGACCCCGGCGCCGGGCACGGCCGCGAGCGGTTACCAAAATAAAAGAGCAGGTTTAATTCACCGAACACAGAAGTCCCGCCGCGGCGGGGCGGGGCGGCCCCGGCCCGGTACGGGCGGCCCCGGGCAGCCCGGTGCCCGGTTGCCGGTAGCCCGGTGCCCGGTTGCCGGCAGCGGGGGCTCCGCCGCCCGCCCGCCCGCCGCGCCGCACACACACGCACCACACGCACCGCGGCGGCCCCGTCACAGCAAAGCAGCGGCGGGCGCGGGGCCGCGCCCCGGGACGGGCCCCGTTACAGCCCCTGCGTCTTCAGCTCCAGCGGCTCCGCCGGCGGCTCGGGCGGCGGCTCGGCGGCGGCGGCGGCGGTGACGGCGGCGGTGACGGCGGCGGCGGGCGGCTCTCCCTTGAGGGCGGCCAGGCGCTCGGCCAGGCTGCGCGGCCGCGGGCACAGCGCGAACTCGTACAGCACCGCGCCCAGCGCCGCGCCCAGCAGCGGGCCAGCCCAGTACACCTGCGGGGGGGCGGCGTGGGCACCGGCACCGGGGGGTCCCGGCCCCAGAGCCCCCCGAGCCACGGCACCCTCCCCGCCGACCCCCGGGGCCGCGGGCACCCGGTGAGCCGGGGAGGAGACGGCGTGCTCGCCCCCGGGATATCGGGGAGGGGGCAGGACCTGCCTCCTGGTGAGCAGCGAGCGGCCGCATCCCCGCCAGGATATCGGGGGGTCAACAGCTCTGGGGGTCCACCAGCACCCCGGGGCGCTGATGTCACCGCGGTGACACCGGCAGCCGCCCGGCGGGGACACGGCGGCTGGGACAGGGCAGGGACAAGCAGGGAGGGACTGGGGGGGCCCGGGGCAGGTCTGGGGGTCCCCGTCCCCCCCCACTTACCCAGTGGTTGGCGAAGTTGCGGGTGATGACGGCGGGGGCGAAGGAGCGAGCGGGGTTCATGCCGGCGCCCGTGTAGTGGATCTGTGGGAGGACGGGGTGATGGGGGGCTGGACAGCAGCCCCCCAGGTCCCACTCAGCCCCCAGGGTCCCGGCAGGGGGGTCCCCGTGGACGCCCTTACCCCGAAGAGGTGGCCGAGGGCGAGGGAGAAGCCGACGGGCACGGCAGCCATGCTTGGGCGCCCATCGTGACGGTCATCGAAGCTGGCGAGGACGCAGAGGACGAACTGGGCTGTCAGGAGCACCTCCACCACCGTGCCCTGGCCTGGACCCACGCCAGGGTGAAGCTGCACGGGGAGGGGGGGCTAAGCATCATGCAGAGATGGTCCCCCGTTCCCCCCAGCATCCCAAACCCCTCCTCGTTACCCCTCCACAACCCCCAACCCCGCTGAACCCCAAATCCCTCCTGGCCCCAAACCTCTCCCAGACACCCAGCCCCCACTACTGTCCCCTCAAACACCCCCGAACCCCTCAACCCCACTCCCCCTCCCTGCCCCACAGTCCCCAGCCCCGCAGACCCCCCCAGCCCCCCGGTGCCCCCGCTCACCGCGCTGAGGCCGAGGGTGCCGCGGACGGGACCCGGGGTCACCCCGTAGAGCACCCCAGCCCCAGCCAGCGCGCCCAGCACCTGGGCCAGCAGGTAGCCCACGGCACGGGGCAGGGAGAGCTGCGAGACCATCAGGAAGGCCAGCGTGATGGCCGGGTTGACGTGGCCGCCGCTGACGTGGCCCAGCGCCTGCACCACGGTGGCCTGGGCCAGCCCGAAGGCCAGGGCAGACCCCACGACGCTGGGGGGGCCCGGGGCCCAGCGCAGGGAGGCCCCCAGCCCCATCAGGGCATAGAGGAGGCTGCCCAGGAACTCGGCCAGGATGGCCCTCCAGAAGGAGGACGAGCGCAGCTCCCGCATGGCCTGGCCCCGCTGCCCTCCACGGCCCCGCTCCCCTCCCCGGGGGCCGCCCGTGCCCACCTTTATAAGGGCCCCCCCGGGCCGGCCCCAGGGGTGGGATCCCACCTCTGCCACCCCCCCTTAACCGCTTCGCTGCCCGGGGTGCGGGCGGGTGACACACAGCAAGGAACCCCCCCCGAGCCCCCCTGGGACAGCCCTGCACCCCCTGATAGCGGGGACCCCCCCAGAGCTGTGCCCCCCCATCCCTGGGGTTGCCTGGCGTGGAGGGGGGCTGTGACCCACAGGTGCCCTCCGTGTGGTTTGGGGGACTCCCATGCTCGGGGCAGCTCTGAGGCACCTCCAACCCCCCTCCTGTGCTTTGGGGACACTTTGGGGCAACCCCATCGGGAGCCTCCCCTACCCAAAGGGGGTTCCCGGGTGGCTCCCCCCGGTTCAGCCCCACTGGGGGCTGCGGGGGCCGCCCCCCCCGCTGCTGTTGTCTGCGGGAGGGTTTATTCAGCCCGGCTTAGCGGGCGCTGAGTCCCCGGCCGGGGGGATTAGGGCTCGGCCCGGCCATTGGCGCCCGCCGGAATCTGCCGGGGCTGCAGAGGCCACCACAAAGGGCTTTGCTGTGCTCAGCGCCCCGGCACGGGACGGGCCAACGGGGGGTCCCGGCCCCCACCCTCACCGGGGGGCCGCTGGGAGGGGGCACCCACCCACCAGCAGCCCCAGCGTCGTCGCGGCACCCTCGTGGTCCGAGGGCGGGGGTCGGGACCCCCTGCCCATCACAGCATCACTCCGGGCCCACCTGCGACCCCCAAGCACCTTTAATCCCCCCGGGAGGCAGAGGGGGCAGTAAAAGGTTGAGGGGGGGCTGGAGCCATCGTGCAGGGACCCCCCATCCCACCAGGGGGGACACCGTGCCCTGGCTGCCCCCCACGGAAGGCTCTGGGGGCTGTGGGGAGATGGCGTTGGGGTGTCGAGGATCGGTGGGGTGGATCGGAGAGGGGGTCCAGGGGGCTCACGCCGTGCCCTGATCCCGCTCAGCCTGGGGGGCCGGGGGGCCACGGGCAGAGGGTGAGGAAGGGGATGGGCTGGGGGTCTCCACCAGTGCCACGTCCCGGCAGGCGAGGCAGGCACCCAACTTCTCCCGGGAGGCTCCGGGGGCCAGGAGGAACTCGTAGGAGAGCCCGGCCAGCACCGCGCCCAGCACCGGCCCCAACCAGTACACCTGGGGGGGGCACGGAGTGTTGGGGGGTCCCAGGGACTGGGGGGACACAGGGGAGAGGGGCTGCTCAGGGGATGGGGGGACCAGGGAGCCACACCAGTGATGGGGACTGAGATGAGGTTGACCCATCCCTGGGAGACCCACCCAAGGGAAGGGAAGACCTGGGAACCCCATCCTGGGGTCCCACTCTGCATTTGGGGGACCCACCCCCACCCCGGGGCCTCTGAGATGACCCAGGGGCGCCCCCAACTCACCCAGTGGTGGTCCCAGACCCCGGTGACGACAGCTGGCCCCAGCGCGCGCGCGGGGTTCATGCTGCCCCCCGAGAACGGCCCCTGTGGGGCAGACGGTCAGGGGCTGGCGGGGTGGGGACCCCTATGAGTGGGGGGACACTCTGGGGGGTCCTTACCGCGGCCAGGGCACCGGCGGCCACGGCGCTGCCCAGGGCCAGCCCGGCCTGCGGAGCCGCGAGCTCCGCCGTGGCGAAGGCGGCCAGCGCCAGCTGGAAGGTGGCGAAGGTCTCCCAGGCCAGCGCCGTCCCTGCCGTCCCCACCTGCGGGAGGGACACCTGTCCACCCATCCCGAGTGCCCAGGGAGGGCGCGGGGCTGGGGACACTCACCCCGGTGAGCGGGCCGGTGCCGGCCGGCAGCGCCGCGGCGGCGAGCGAAGCCCCCGCGCACTGGGCCAGGACCGCCAGGGCCCCGCGCAGGGCACCGAGCTTGCGGGTGCACAGCAGGGCCAGTGTGAGCGCGGGGTTGGCCTGCGGCCCCCCGAGGGTGCAGACCAGCCCCCCGGCCGCCAGTCCCCCCGCCAGCGCCGGCGCCAGGGGGCCGGGGCCCGCCGAGGCCCCCAGCACCACCCCCACGAAGATGAGGGTCCCCACGGCCTCCGCCAGCACCCCCCGCCAGAGGCGGCCGCTGCGCAGCTCCTGGGGGGACAGGGGGGCCGGGGTCACCGCCGGGACCGGGGCACGTGGTGACAGGGGGCTTTGGGCACGGGGGGGCCTCGGGGTGGGGTCCTCCAGGGGCCATGTACCGTGGGGAGGGGGTACCCCAGGGAGGGGTCCCTTGGGGAGGGGGACAGGGGACCGTGGGCGTGGGCCCCTCAGCACCCGGGCACTGCAGCGATGGAGCACCCTGGCAATGGGGGGCACCGGGCCAGGCTCTGGGGGGACGGGGGCTGTTGGCAGGGCCTTACCTCCCTGATGGCCATGGCACAGCTGTGGGCACCTCCACCCCTGGGGGGCTGAGGGGCTGAGGCTGGACAGAACCCCAGGGGGGCTGCAGGGTCCTTGGCTCGGGTTCAGAGCATCCCTGGGTGCCATGGCAACGCCTCCCCCCCCTTTGGGGTATTGCCAGGACGACCGGAGATGAAAGGCCGGGATGAAAGGCTGGGGGGCGGGGGGTGAGGGAAGGGGGGTCACACACCTGCGATGGGAACGGGAACGGGGCTGCCCCTGGGGGGACACTGGGGGGGCTCACACAGATGGGACAAGAGGGGGCAGAGGGTCTGTGGGATGCTGTGGGGGTGGCACACCTGGGACAGGCACAGGGACAGGGCTGTCCCTGCCAAGCGGGTCCCTGGGGGGGCAGCAGGAGGGTTCGGGGGAGCCCCCGTGCCCCCCCCCCGGGCCGTGGCTCTGCCAGCTCAGCACCGGCCCCGCACGTGGGGTGAGTCAGCGGGCGAAGGGCCTGGATCAGCACGGGGGGGGGCGGTGTGGGGGGTGCTGAGCCCGGCAAAGCCAGAACAATCCACGGCCACAAAGGGCCAGGACAGCGCGGGGACAGCGGGGGGACACGGGGGCAACGTGCAGGAAGGACACACGCGGGGGACACTGGGGGGACATGGGCCCTCTGGCGGGTGGGGGCCACCGTGGTCCCCCAGACCCTCTCCCAGGCCGGGCACAGCTGCGTTGGGAGCCCCTGTTGTGCCCTCCAAAGGCCTGTAGGACCCCCCATCCTGTCCCCACCCAGGCTAGGGAGTCCCCTGTCCTCTGCTCAGACCCCAAAGCCCTGTGAGACTCTCCGTCCTGCCCCTCACATTCCAGGGATGCTGTGTCACCCCACAGAGCTTTGAGGACGCCCAAGATTCCCCATCCTGCCTCACAGACACCCCCCCCAGGATGTCCCAGTCCTGCCCTACAGATGCCCAGGTGCTAGCAGATAGCCCCAAGGTGCCCCACAGACCCCCGAGACACCCCTGTCCTGCTCTGCAGACCCCTCAAGAGCCCCAGGTGCCCCCACATCCTGTCCCACAGGTAACCCAGAGTCCGCCCTCCTGCCCCAGAGTCCTCCAAGTGCCCCAGGACACCCCAAGCCCGCCCTGTAGACCTTCCCAGGTGTCCTACACTGACCCACAGACCCCTGGGTGACCCCAGGACCCCCCATCCTGCCCCCACCACCCTCTCCAGACTCCAAGATGGCGGCGCCCTGCGCGGCCTCAGCCGGAGTCACGTGGCGGAGGGAAGGGTGGTGCCAAAAATGGCGCCGGGGAGTGGAACCACGTGACCGCCGCCTCCAAAATGGCTGCGCCCACCATTCGGGGTAATGGCGGCGGTGGGCGGGGCTTCCCTTAAAGGGGCCGCTTGGTACCCGGTGGGGGGAGAGGACGGGGTGGGGGGACTGAGACCCCTCAGAGGGGCAATCTGTGACAACCCCCCGAGCTGGGGGTTGGGGCTGGGCGTGTGTGCAGCCCCCCCCCCACTCCCGGGGTTGGGTGGGAAAAAGGGGGGGGGGGGGGGGGGGG
>NW_020956878.1:0-1831 GCF_003031625.1 Empidonax traillii
GAGGTGTCCCTGCCCATGGCAGGGGGTGGGACTGGATGATCCTTCCAACCCAAACCAGTCTGTCATTCTGTGATTCTCTGAGAAAGGACAAACCCCAAATGTGCACTGGGTGCTTTCTGCAGCAGTGCCATGGGTTTCCAGTCCACCAGCATGGAAAACACCCTGGCCCCTCATTATTTTCACATTCCAGCCCCCAGGTTTGAGTGAAACATGAGGCTGCATTTTGTTGTTGCCCTGAACTCCAGTTTATGATTTATAAAAAGCATTTTGAGGGATGCCACAGGCCACTGGATCAGGTCACCTGTAATCTCTCAAGATCTAGGCCTGAAGAGGGAATCAGATCAGATTTTGGAATATTTACTTTGAGCCCCAGTAAATCTGAAATAAAGACAAGTAAAAAATCTTACTATTTGACAGTTGCCATAGAAAGTAATACTTAAGTGATGATCATGTCACTTTGAGTAAGTTTTTCTTTCCCTTTCTGCAGAAAAAAACACATCAACTGGCCTAGTACAGACTTCTTTCAGTATAAACTGTGTCTTCTTGTTTTTTGTTTTTGTTGTTATTTCTCCACCTGATTACTTGGATTTCAGTTCATTTCTATGCCTCAGAAAAATCAAATGACATCCTAGGAGTCTAAAAATCACACCAGAGAGTCGTGCTTCACCTGCCTGTAGTTCCTATTCTTTACAACTTCAGGACCAACAAGTGAGGGGAGGAAATTACTCTGTGGGAGCAGAGGATCATTTTCCAGAGGGAGATGTTTTGGGAATGGGTACAAAGGTGTGCACAGTCCCACGAAAGCCTCAGCAGCTCCTGGTGCTTGGCTGCTCAGGGCTCAGACTGGAAGCAGCAGGACATCACTGTCCACAGCAACAACCCTGCACCAGCCTTTGCCTTAAGCTATGAAAAAAAAAAAATTAAAAAAAAAATCACACTTCTGCTTTAACATTTTGTCTGAAAAATAGCTGAACTAACTCAGTGGGAAAAGAAGCAACCACGGATAGAAATGACACTTGTTAATCGAGAAATTATACAAGAAATGAAAAACTCCTGCTCCAAATGTGCTATAACACAGCTAAATACTGACTGACAGGAATTCAAGCTGGAGACTCTCCAGCATGGCTGCTGAGGATTTGAGGTGGAATATTATGCCAAATGCACATTTACTACTCAGATGTGTTTTCTGCTGTGTGGGCTATCGTGTAGCTCCCATGGACAGTGTGCAGAATAATCAAAAACTCCTTGAGAACTGGTGTTCTAAACCACTTGGAGCACCTAAAAGCTGATGGTTACTTGTAGAAAACACAGAGTTTCTGTGGGAAACGCTACTTTGTGTTCCCTGACTTGCCCAAATGTAAAATGTATTAACGGAATGATGTCCCTGAGCCACCTGATAGCACAGAGAGAGGAAACTGGATGGGAAAAGCAGAGGTAAACCAGCCCAGAAATATCCCTGGAAGTGGATGGAGCTTGGAGCAACCTGGGCTAGTGGAAGGTGCCCCTGCCCATGACAGGGGGTTGGAACTGGATGATCTCTGAGGTCCCTTCCAACCCGAACCATTCTGTGATTGGAATCCTGAAGAAGCACTGAAAAACTTACCCCAAACCTCTGACAGGGCACTTGCTGGAAAAATGCCATAATTATAGCTAAGTGATTCCACGATTCCAATTTCCAAGAGCTTCTCTCAGAAAATCAGTTAAATTCAAAGAGCACTGACTACACACAGCCTATTTCTGCCTCTCAGGTTGGGGTTGTTCTCTCCACAGTGTGGGAGAACAGCTTTGCTTTGCTTTGCTCCACCAGCTGCTCTTTTCAGGGTGGGATGGA